>NW_028260879.1:0-54612 GCF_056163025.1 Triticum urartu | reverse complement strand
TTTGTTCGTTGACAATTTAAAACAAACCTTCCAAGTACTTCAAGAACTTAAATACTCTTTAATAGATGAAAATAAAAGGATTTCTAATTTCGATAGTAACATAATGTTGGATCCATTCCTTTTGAATTGTCACTTTGTCCATCATGATTCTTGGGAAGAGACATTGGCAATAATTCACCTTGGACAATTTATTTGTGAAAATGTATGTCTATTTAAATCGCACATAAAAAAATCCGGTCAAATTTTCATTGTAAATATGAATTCCTTTGTTATAAGAGCAGCTAAACCTTATTTGGCCACTACAGGAGCAACTGTTAATGGTCATTATGGAGAAATCCTTTACAAGGGAGATAGGTTAGTTACGTTTATATATGAAAAATCGAGATCTAGTGACATAACGCAAGGTCTTCCAAAAGTGGAACAAATCTTTGAAGCGCGTTCAATTGATTCATTATCCCCGAATCTCGAAAGGAGAATTGAGGATTGGAATGAGCGTATACCAAGAATTCTTGGGGTCCCTTGGGGATTCTTGATTGGAGCTGAGCTAACCATAGCCCAAAGTCGTATCTCTTTGGTTAATAAAATCCAAAAGGTTTATCGATCCCAAGGGGTACAGATCCATAATAGACATATAGAGATTATTATACGCCAAGTAACATCAAAAGTGCGGGTTTCCGAAGATGGAATGTCTAATGTTTTTTCGCCTGGGGAATTAATCGGACTATTGCGAGCGGAACGAGCAGGACGAGCTTTGGATGAATCGATCTATTATCGGGCAATCTTATTGGGAATAACAAGGGCTTCCCTGAATACCCAAAGTTTCATATCTGAAGCAAGTTTTCAAGAAACTGCTCGAGTTTTAGCAAAAGCTGCCCTACGAGGTCGCATTGATTGGTTGAAAGGCTTGAAAGAAACGTAGTTCTGGGGGGATTATACCTGTTGGTACCGGATTCCAAAAATTTGTGCATCGTTCCCCACAAGACAAGAACCTTTATTTCGAAATAAAAAAAAAAAATCTATTCGCGTCGGAAATGAGAGATTTTTTGTTTCTCCATACAGAATTAGTTTCTTCAGATTCTGACGTAACAAACAATTTTTATGAGACATAAGAACCCCCATAAAAATATTTTTTACTTTACTAGACTTTTGAACTTAGAACACTAACAGGTCAAATTTTAGATTTTAAGATTTTTATTTTAATAAGTAAAACAAGTCAGTTAATTCATTAAGGTGGTTATGTTTATACCATGTATCAATGGCCAACTCTTATCTTAGTACAAGGTTCTCTCGGAACAATTATTATTTATTTCAAGCTATTTCGGATCTTTCTTAATCTTCAAAAAGAACTAAATTCCGTAATGGAATGGTAGGATTAAAAAAAAGGAAGTGTGGAAAAAATGACAAGAAGATATTGGAACATTAATTTGAAAGAGATGATAGAAGCAGGAGTTCATTTTGGTCATGGTATTAAGAAATGGAATCCTAAAATGGCCCCTTACATTTCGGCAAAGCGTAAAGGTACTCATATTATAAATCTCGCTAGAACGGCTCGTTTTTTATCAGAAGCTTGTGATTTAGTTTTTGATGCAGCAAGTCAGGGAAAAGTTTCTTAATTGTTGGTACCAAAAAAAGAGCAACAGATTTAGTAGCATCAGCTGCAATAAGGGCTCGTTGTCATTATGTTAATAAAAGTGGTTCAGTGGTATGTTAACGAATTGGTCGATTACGAAAACTAGACTTTCTCAATTTAGAGACTTAAGAGCAGAAGAAAAAATGGGAAAATTCCACCATCTCCCAAAAAGAGATGTGGCAATCTTGAAGAGAAAATTATCTACTTTGCAAAGGTATCTCGGCGGGATCAAATATATGACGAGATTGCCAGACATTGTGATCGTCCTTGATCAGCAAAAGAGTATATAGCTCTTCGGGAATGTGCCATTTTGGGGATTCCTACTATTTCTTTAGTCGATACAAATTGTGACCCGGATCTCGCGAATATATCGATTCCAGCCAACGATGACACTATGACTTCAATTCGATTGATTCTTAACAAATTAGTATTTTCAATTTGTGAGGGCCGTTCTCTCTATATAAGAAATCGTTGATTAAGAATATATAGTGAATTCTTGGGCAACTGCGTAAATTTATGGAATCACTTACTTTACTATATCTTTTTTTTTGCATAGAATTTTTTTTGCATAGAAAAAAGAAGGGGAATATTGATATATATTAGAGGGTATTGATATATATTATGATCTGATGTGCTTTCTTGGTATCCTAAATATAAGATTAATACTTCAAGTTGCTGAGTTGAGAAAGAGATGGTTGAATCAAAAGAATTCCTTTTTTGAAGTTCAATTTTTATCAGAGGACAATATGAATATTATACCTTGTTCCATTAAAACACTCAAGGGGTTATACGATATATCGGGTGTAGAAGTAGGCCAACACTTCTATTGGCAAATAGGAGGTTTCCAAATTCATGCCCAAGTACTCATCACTTCTTGGGTCGTAATTACTATCTTGCTAGGTTCAGTTGTCATAGCTGTTCGGAATCCACAAACCATCCCGACCGACGGTCAGAATTTTTTTGAATATGTCCTTGAGTTTATTCGAGACTTGAGCAAAACTCAGATTGGAGAAGAATATGGTCCCTGGGTTCCCTTTATTGGAACTATGTTCCTTTTTATTTTTGTTTCGAATTGGTCGGGTGCTCTTTTACCTTGGAAAATTATAGAGTTACCCCATGGGGAATTAGCAGCGCCCACGAATGATATAAATACTACTGTTGCTTTAGCTTTACTCACGTCAGCGGCATATTTTTATGCTGGTCTTAGCAAAAAAGGATTGAGCTATTTCGAGAAATATATTAAACCAACTCCAATCCTTTTACCAATTAACATCCTAGAAGATTTCACAAAACCATTATCGCTTAGCTTTCGACTTTTCGGGAATATATTGGCGGATGAATTAGTCGTTGTTGTTCTTGTTTCTTTAGTCCCCTTAGTAATCCCTATACCGGTCATGTTTCTTGGATTATTTACAAGCGGTATTCAAGCTCTTATTTTTGCAACATTAGCCGCAGCCTATATAGGTGAATCCATGGAGGGTCATCATTGAATTGACTCTTTTTGGAAATAGTATTTTTTTTTTTTTGCAGCTTAGCTCAATTCATGCATGGTTCCAGATAATCTGCTTGGTTGCAAAAAAATAGTTAGAAATGCGTATGAATATATAGCCTAGAGTTGTAGGAGAGAGAATAGAATAGACTATATTATGGAATTTTCAAAGTATATATGCATTAAGGAGGGTGGAGTCAGGCTAGATCTATACTATAATATCCTTAATGTCTATAAGTGGAGTCCTCTTTTATGCAGGTTTCCACTTTAAGCAATGATTTTAGAATCCGATTCAATAGAAAATGAGAAAATATGCAAACAAAATAGAAGAAACAAATGTATATATATAGGATATTATATTATATATTCCTAGGTTAGATTCATTATCTAATCCGATATATGGATATGGAATTCCCTTCTATGTAGTTCGGACAATTCACATTATCATTTCAATTTGATTTCAATTTGTACTTTTTAGTTACTTTACTTCTCCCCAATAGAGCTTAGAAGTAAGAATTTATTGGTTGATTGTATCCTTAACCATTTCTTTTTTTTGACACGAGGAACTACTCACCATGAATCCACTAATTGCTGCTGCTTCTGTTATTGCTGCTGGATTGGCCGTAGGGCTTGCTTCTATTGGACCTGGAGTTGGTCAAGGTACTGCTGCAGGACAAGCTGTAGAAGGTATTGCGAGACAGCCAGAAGCAGAAGGTAAAATACGAGGTACTTTATTGCTTAGTCTAGCTTTTATGGAAGCTTTAACAATTTATGGACTAGTTGTGGCACTAGCGCTTTTATTTGCGAACCCTTTTGTTTAATCTTAAAAAAAAAATTCTTTCGATTTCGATTAGATACTTTTTTCTTTTTTAGTAAATTGGTATTTGCTTCCACAATTCCAATTATATCAATACTTTATTTAATTTACTCCTATTTATTACTCCTGGAATTATCTATTTATCGGGACAGATAATACCCCATTCTAGGAAGGGCTGAGTTGAGTATTATTAATTTAGAAGATATGCTCACCTTCTTATTTCCCGTCCTTAGTTTAGGAAAGTGGAAAGTTTTTTCCTTTTATTTTAGGAATTTTGGGAACAGAACATTTCAACAAAGGAAGTCTTTCACCGGTCAAACAAGACGTAAGACTTAATCTAAAAGAAATTACTAGATTGAATCTATTTGCATTAAAAAAACCGATCAAAAAAGGGCGAGCGAAGTAAGTGATCGAAAAACTTTGTTCTTTGTTCGTCCTATCTATAAGAGGAGAGCATATGAAAAATGTAACCCATTCTTTCGTTTTTTTAGCTCACTGGCCATCCGCTGGCAGTTTCGGGCTTAATACCGATATTTTAGCAACAAATCTAATAAATCTAACTGTAGTGGTTGGTGTTTTGATTTTTTTTGGAAAGGGAGTGTGTGCGAGTTGTCTATTTCAAGAATAGATTGGATCTATCCGGCTGCACTTTATAATATTTTTTAGTATTTTTCGGATAAATAAGAAAAGGGTGCACGATCTCGACGAATTACTTCTGAATAAATTCAGAAATCATATGGAAGAACCATAGCATTTCGCGACTCATTGGTAAATCAACTTTGATTCTCTATAAACCAAGAATGTGAGACCATTAACACGGTTAAAGCTAAACTGCTTGAAGTCCAGGCAAAAAGAGGTACTCTTTCTACAACTATATTAGTATTAGTACCAATTTAAACGGGAAATAGCTAATGTAAAATTTATCTGATATAGAACACTCATATCGATAAAATGGTTTGAACTATTTACTAGAAAAAAAAGGGGGCACCCTGCCCTTTTTTAACCAATGCCGAATCGACGACCTATGTATAAAAAAGAGAAATTTTTTGGATTTGAAGAAAAAAAAAATAAAAAAGAATTCTATTAATTTTCATTTTCCATTTATTTAGTTAGTTTTTCTTAATGAAATTGAAATTATTAACTAGAGGGCAAATAAAAATAAAGAAACAACTTTGCTGACCATGATATATTTTTATCTAGGCGGAAGAGTCCTCTTAATATTTATCTAGTCTTATATAGGTTTCGGTATATTGAAATATAAACATAAAAAAGAAGATAGAGGATAGGCTCATTACTTAAAAAAAGATATGGAAATAGCTATAGAAAAAAAAAAAGGAGCGTGAGAGCCAAATGAATCGAAAGATTCATGTTTGGTTCGGGAAGAGATCATAAAAGTTGTAAACTTACAAAATAATCTACTTTCATTAAAAGATTTATTAGATAATCGAAAACAGAGGATCTTGAGTACTATTCGAAATTCAGAAGAATTGCGTAGAGGGACCATTGAGCAACTCGAAAAAGCTCGGATTCGATTACAGAAAGTCGAACTAGAAGCGGATGAGTATCGAATGAATGGATACTCTGAGATAGAACGAGAAAAAGCAAATTTGATTAATGCTACTTCTATTAGTTTGGAACAATTGGAAAAGTCTAAAAACGAAACCCTTTATTTTGAAAAACAAAGGGCAATGAATCAGGTCCGACAGCGGGTTTTCCAACAGGCCGTACAAGGAGCTCTAGGAACTCTGAATAGTTGTTTGAATACCGAGTTACATTTCCGTACGATTCGTGCTAATATTGGCATTCTCGGGTCCCTGGAATGGAAGAAATAATTAAATTAATTAGGCCTTGAACTTCTACTTTCGTTTAGAATTTAGGCATTATTTTTCCCCTTGCTTCCGAAAAAAGAGTCAAGAAACACTAATGGCAACCCTTCGAGTCGACGAAATTCATAAAATTCTCCGCGAACGTATTGAACAATATAATAGGAAAGTAGGGATTGAGAATATAGGTCGCGTAGTTCAAGTGGGGGATGGGATTGCTCGTATTATAGGTCTTGGTGAAATAATGTCAGGTGAATTAGTCGAATTTGCAGAAGGTACTAGGGGTATTGCTCTGAATTTGGAATCCAAAAATGTTGGGATTGTATTAATGGGCGATGGGTTGATGATACAAGAGGGAAGTTTTGTAAAAGCAACAGGAAGAATTGCTCAGATACCCGTGAGTGAGGCTTACTTGGGTCGTGTTGTAAATGCTCTGGCTAAACCTATTGATGGGAAAGGCGAAATTATAGCTTCCGAATCTCGCTTAATTGAATCTCCTGCTCCAAGTATAATTTCCAGGCGTTCCGTATACGAACCTCTTCAAACAGGGCTTATTGCTATCGATTCGATGATCCCTATAGGGCGCGGTCAGCGAGAGTTAATTATTGGGGACAGACAGACTGGCAAAACAGCAGTAGCCACAGATACAATTCTCAATCAAAAAGGGCAAGGTGTAATATGTGTTTATGTAGCTATCGGTCAAAGAGCATCCTCCGTAGCTCAAGTAGTAACTACTTTCCATGAGGAGGGGGCCATGGAATACACTATTGTAGTAGCTGAAATGGCGGATTCACCTGCTACATTACAATACCTCGCTCCTTATACGGGAGCAGCCCTGGCTGAGTATTTTATGTACCGCGAACGGCATACTTTAATAATTTATGATGATCTCTCCAAACAGGCACAAGCTTATCGCCAAATGTCCCTTCTATTAAGAAGACCTCCCGGACGTGAGGCTTATCCAGGGGATGTTTTTTATTTGCATTCACGCCTTTTAGAAAGAGCCGCTAAATTAAATTCTCTTTTAGGCGAAGGAAGTATGACCGCTTTACCAATAGTTGAGACTCAATCTGGAGACGTTTCCGCCTATATTCCTACTAATGTAATCTCCATTACAGATGGACAAATATTCTTATCTGCGGATCTATTCAATGCCGGAATTCGACCCGCTATTAATGTGGGTATTTCTGTTTCCAGAGTAGGATCCGCGGCTCAAATTAAAGCCATGAAACAAGTAGCTGGCAAATCAAAATTGGAACTAGCGCAATTCGCAGAGTTACAAGCCTTTGCACAATTCGCCTCTGCTCTCGATAAAACAAGTCAGAATCAATTGGCAAGGGGTCGACGATTAAGGGAATTGCTTAAACAATCCCAGGCAAATCCTCTCCCAGTGGAAGAGCAGATAGCTACTATTTATACCGGAACAAGAGGATATCTTGATTCGTTAGAAATTGAACAGGTAAATAAATTTCTGGATGAGTTACGTAAACATCTAAAAGATACTAAACCTCAATTCCAAGAAATTATATCTTCTAGCAAGACATTCACCGAGCAAGCGGAAATCCTTTTGAAGGAAGCTATTCAGGAACAGCTGGAACGGTTTTCTCTTCAGTAACAAATAAATTTTGCATGTCTACTCTTGTTAGTAGAATAGGAATCGTTGAGAAAGCTTTTTCATTTGAATCATGCAAAAAAGTTTTCTTTGTTTTTAGTTTAGTATAGTTATTTAAAGAATAGATAGAAATAAGATTGCGTCCAATAGGATTTGAACCTATACCAAAGGTTTAGAAGACCTCTGTCCTATCCATTAGACAATGGACGCTTTTCTTTCATATTTTATTCTTTCTTTTATTTTTTTGCTTCTTCCGAGAAAAAACTGTTAGACCAAAACTCTTTTAGGAAATCAAAAAATCCAGATACAAATGCATGATGTATATATTATATCATGCATATATCATAAAGAAGGAGTATGGAGGCGGTAGTGGGAATCGAACCCGCAACCCCAAGGTTATGAGCCTTATGAGCTACCAAACTGCTCTATACTCTTAAACTAAAGAGGGGTAACTAGTGGATAAAAGAGGGTTGGATACGCCCCTCTACCAATATCTATACAAATAGAATAGTCCATTTATACAGAATGGTAAAGAGGGCTCCTCTATGATTATCAATTCCAGAAATCCATACAAATACGAAAGGGTATTTTATCCTTACCAACTGGATCTTGTTGCACCCGGTAACAAACATTCATAAACCATTTCTCGAAGTACGTGTCCGGATAGCCCAAAATGTCGATAGTTAGCTCTAGGTCTTCCGGTCAAAAAACAACGTCGATGAAGGCGTGTAGGTGCACTATTACGCGGTAGGGATTGCAATTTTTCTCGCATTTTCGTTTTTTCACTCAAACTCAAGGGAGAAACTTTGCTTCTTATCTTTTTTTTTAAAGATTGACGAATCAAATGATATTTCTGTTCTAATTTCTGCCGCTTCTTCTCCCTCTGAATCAAACTTTTTTTTGCCATAATGTGTCGTTGCTATTATTACCAAGTATACGGTTCTAATCCTAGATGGAAAAATAAATAGAAAAAGAAATCTAAAAAGGCAGATCCTCCCTCTCTATCAAGAGTAATGAACTAGGTGCTGATACAGTACAAAAAAACAAACTAAATTAACCAAACTTGCCTGATGTTGAGGCAATCAAGAAAGCTGCATAAGTGAATATATAACCCACGGAAAAGTGAGCTAATCCAACCAATCTTGCTTGCACAATGGAAAGAGCCACGGGCTTATCTCTCCAGCGAATTAAATTAGCTAAAGGTGTGCGTTCATGAGCCCATGCTAAAGTCTCAATTAATTCCTGCCAATACCCCCGCCAGGAAATTAAGAACATAAATCCAGTAGCCCAAACAAGATGTCCAAATAAGAACATCCACGCCCATACCGATAAACTATTCATCCCAAAAGGATTATATCCATTGATAAGTTGTGAAGAGTTTAACCATAGGTAATCTCTTAACCATCCCATCAAATAAGTGGAGGATTCATTAAATTGTGAAACGTTGCCCTGCCATAATGTGATATGTTTCCAATGCCAATAAAAAGTAACCCACCCAATGGTATTTAACATCCAGAAAACTGCCAAATAAAATGCGTCCCAAGCAGAAATATCACAAGTACCGCCGCGCCCTGGGCCGTCACAAGGAAAACTATATCCAAAATCCTTTTTATCTGGCATTAATTTGGAACCGCGTGCATCTAAAGCGCCCTTTACTAAAATCAATGTAGTTGTATGCAAACCTAGAGCAATAGCATGATGAACCAAGAAATCCCCAGGTCCTATTGTTAAGAAAAGCGAATTACTATTCTCATTAACAGCATTCAACCATCCGGGCAACCATAGGCTTCGACCCGCATTGAAAGCGGGGCCATTCGTTGAAGATAAGAGTATATCGAACCCATATGTCGTCTTGCCATGAGCAGATTGTATCCATTGGGCAAATATAGGTTCGATCAAGATTTGCTTTTCTGGAGTACCAAAAGCAAGCATGACGTCGTTATGAACATAAAGGCCCAAGGTATGGAATCCTAGAAAGAGGCTAGCCCAACTTAAATGAGATATGATAGCTTCTTTATGGTCTAACATTCTTGCCAATACATTATCCTCATTCTGTTCCGGATTGTAATCCCTAATGAAAAAAATAGCTCCATGAGCAAAAGCCCCTGTCATGATGAACCCTGCAATATATTGGTGATGAGTATATAAAGCAGCTTGAGTAGTAAAGTCTTGTGCTATGAATGCATAAGGAGGTAAAGAGTACATATGTTGAGCTACTAAGGAAGTAATAACCCCTAAAGAAGCTAGAGCAAGACCTAACTGAAAATGAATCGAATTGTTGATTGTGTCATAAAGGCCCTTATGCCCACGCCCTAATCGACCCCCCGGAGGAGTATGCGCTTCTAAAAGATCTTTAATACTGTGCCCAATTCCGAAGTTAGTTCGATACATGTGACCGGCAATGAGAAAAATAAATGCAATAGCTAAATGATGGTGAGCCATATCGGTCAGCCACAAACTTTGTGTTTGTGGATGGAATCCCCCAAGAAGAGTTAGAATGGCAGTTCCCGCTCCTTGAGCGGTACCAAATAAATGATTACTCGAATCAGGGTTTTGGGCATAAAGATTCCATTGACCCGTCAAAAGGGGTCCCAACCCCTGGGGATAGGGTAATACATCTAAGAAATTATTCCATCGAACGTACTCCCCCCTGGATGCGGGAATAGCAACATGAACTAAATGTCCTGTCCAAGCCAAAGAACTTACCCCGAAAAGTCCTGACAAATGATGATTGAGACGAGATTCCGCGTTTTTGAACCACGAAAGGCTTGGTTTCCATTTGGGTTGTAGATGTAACCAACCCGCTATTAAGGACAGCGTAGAAAGAAATAATAGAAAAAGAGCTCCAGTATAAAGATCCTCATTGGTGCGTAATCCTATTGTATACCACCACTGATAAACTCCAGAATAAGCAATATTCACTGGACCAGCAGCACCTCCTCGAGTAAAGGCTTCCACAGCGGGTTGACCAAAATGAGGATCCCAAATCGCATGAGCAATAGGTCTTACGTGTAAAGGATCCTGTATCCATGATTCAAAATTTCCTTGCCAAGCTACATGAAACAGATTTCCGGACGTCCATAGAAAGATTATTGCTAATTGCCCAAAGTGAGAAGCAAAAATGTTCTGATAAAGACGTTCTTCAGTAATATCATCATGACTTTCGAAATCATGTGCGGTAGCAATACCAAACCAAATACGACGAGTAGTGGGGTCCTGAGCTAAGCCTTGGCTAAACCTGGGAAATCTTAATTCCATAATGCCTTTCAAATCCTCCTAGCCACTATCCTACTGCAATAATTCTCGCTAAGAAGAATGCCCATGTCGTGGCAATTCCACCCAGAAGGTAATGGGTTACTCCTACAGCGCGTCCTTGTATAATGCTCAAGGCTCTAGGCTGAGTAGCAGGAGCAACTTTTAATTTGTTATGAGCCCAAACGATAGATTCAATGAGTTCTTGCCAATAACCACGGCCGCTGAATAAAAACATTAAACTGAAGGCCCAGACAAAATGAGCACCTAAGAAAAAAAGACCATATGCAGATAATGAAGAACCATAAGACTGAATGACTTGCGATGCCTGTGCCCACAAGAAATCTCGAAGCCACCCATTAATCGTAATGGAACTCTGTGCAAAGTTTCCCCCTGTAATATGAGTTACCACCCCTTGATCACTTATAGTACCCCAAACATCCGACTGCATTTTCCAACTGAAATGGAAAATGACTACCGAAATTGCATTGTACATCCAGAATAAACCTAAGAAAACATGATCCCAGGCGGATACTTGACATGTTCCCCCTCGGCCAGGCCCATCGCAAGGAAAGCGAAAACCTAGATTTGCTTTATCGGGTATCAAACGGGAACTCCGAGCAAATAAAACACCTTTCAAAAGTATTAATACAGTCACATGTATGGTAAATGCATGAATGTGATGGACTAAAAAATCTGCGGTTCCTAATGGAATAGGTAACAAAGCCACTTTGCCACCTACTGCTACTAACTCGCCGCCTCCCCACGTTAAGCTAGTACTTGTTGTTGCACCAGGAGCTGTTACGCCAGGCGCAGTAGCATGGATATTTTGTACCCATTGAGCAAAGATAGGTTGTAATTGTATGGCAGTATCCGAAAACATATCTTGTGGACGGCCTAAAGCACTCATGGTATCATTATGAATGTACAAGCCAAAACTGTGAAAACCTAGAAATATACATACCCAGTTAAGGTGGGATATGATTGCATCGCGGTGTCTAAGGACGCGATCTAATAGATCGTTGTATCGAGTAGTTGGATCATAGTCTCTTACCATAAAAATTGCTGCATGTGCAGCAGCACCGACTATTAGAAATCCGCCAATCCACATGTGGTGTGTGAACAAGGAAAGTTGTGTACCATAGTCAGTAGCTAGGTATGGATAGGGAGGCATAGAATACATATGATGAGCTACAACAATGGTTGTAGAGCCTAGCATAGCTAGGTTAAGAGATAATTGAGCATGCCATGACGTTGTTAAGATTTCATAAAGACCCTTATGGCCTTGTCCTGTAAATGGGCCCTTGTGAGCCTCCAAAATATCTTTAAGTCCATGGCCAATACCCCAATTGGTCCTATACATATGACCTGCGATTAGGAAAAGAATAGCAATAGCTAAATGATGGTGCGCAATATCGGTCAGCCAGAGACCACCGGTTACTGGATCTAGTCCTCCGCGAAAAGTCAGAAATTCTGCGTATTTGGACCAATTTAAAGTGAAAAAAGGGGTTGCTCCTTCGGCAAAACTAGGATAAAGTTGAGCCAAAAGGTCCCGATTCAAGATAAATTCATGAGGAAGTGGTATCTCTTTAGGATCCACCCCAGCGTCAAGAAATTGGTTAATTGGTAAAGATACATGAATTTGGTGCCCCGCCCAAGAAAGAGACCCAAGTCCTAATAATCCCGCTAAGTGGTGATTCAACATGGATTCTACATCTTGGAACCAGGCCAATTTGGGAGCGGCTTTGTGATAATGGAACCAACCAGCAAAAAGCATTAACGCTGCAAAAATCAATGCACCAATTGCAGTACAATAGAGTTGTAATTCACTAGTTATTCCAGATGCTCGCCAAAGCTGAAAAAAACCAGAGGTTATTTGGATTCCTCGGAAACCCCCGCCTACATCACCATTCAATATTTCTTGCCCTACTATAGGCCAAACTACCTGAGCACTGGGTCCAATGTGAGTAGGATCACTTAGCCATGCTTCATAATTGGAAAAACGGGCGCCATGAAAGTACATGCCACTCAACCAAAGAAAGATAATGGAAAGTTGCCCGAAATGAGCACTAAAGACTTTTCGAGAAATCTCCTCCAAATCACCAGTATGACTATCGAAATCGTGAGCATCAGCATGTAGGTTCCAGATCCAAGTGGTAGTATCAGGGCCCTTAGCTAGTGTTCTTGAGAAATGGCCGGGTCTGGCCCATTCCTCAAAAGATGTTTTTACAGGATCCCTATCCACAACAATTTTTACTTCTGGTTCCGGCGAACGAATAATCATTAAGTCCTCCTCTTTCCGGA
Organism: Triticum urartu; assembly: GCF_056163025.1. Lineage (NCBI taxonomy): Eukaryota > Viridiplantae > Streptophyta > Magnoliopsida > Poales > Poaceae > Triticum > Triticum urartu. Next base: position 41,685 of record NW_028260879.1, on the reverse strand, counting down.
CAAGACATACAAAGAGACCCGCCAACTGTCTTTTTAGTGAATCTTTGAAAGATATATATTTTGAAAGATAGATTTTGAAAGATAGATTTTGAAAGATAGATATTGTGATTAGTTCTTTTCTTTACTATCTACCATCCTTCTATTTTTTTTTTAGTTATTCACTGGAGCAATTATATATTGAAGTCAATCCGAGGCAAGTGTTCGGGTCTATTATGACATAAAGATTAGGTGCCTAACGGACATTGTTTATCTTGAAAAACAAATATTTCTCGACGTAAGAAAAAAATCTTTTTTATTTTTAATTTAAGAAACTAGTGTATTTTTTTTGAGGGCATAAGCTCCTATCTATATCTACTTTCCTTGAGCATAATATAGGGTTTTTTATTTGATTCTAAATTCCAAGATAACTCATTAGAATTATTAATAAGATGGTCCTAATATATTAGCAATATTTAGATTGCCCCCTCTTTTTATTCACTTTATTACTTCTATTCTAGACCCTATCCCTATGGTTTATTCTTATGAAATATCATATAAAATAGAAGGTATAAGAAATGGATATAATGAAATTCTTGATTCGATCTTACGACCTAATTTATTTGATTAATGGATCAACAACCAAACCACCCATTTTATGAAAAAGAAGGAGCATGGTCTTATTCAAATTCAAAGCGCTTCGTAATCTTCAACCAGTTCTGTGCTTCAATATAATTTCCCGGAGTAAGCGCTATAGCTTGTTTCCAATATTCAGCAGCTTGATCAAACCAAGCTTCCGCAATTTCCGAATCACCCTGTAGAATGGCCTGTTCTCCTCGGTCGGAATAGGAAGTTCCTTCCCTTAGAACCGTACTTGAGAGTTTCCTACCTCATACGGCTCAGAAATTGCTATCTGAATTTCCCCTATCTTAACTGAATTCGATTTATCAAAAATCGATCCAATTTGTTCTTGGGTTAAGCAGAAGAAATTAATTACCTAAGTTTCAAACCCTAATTTTTATCAATAATCAGTTTGATCTTTTTTCCCACCTTCAGAAGAATGAAGCATAGATAGATATAGAGCCTTCGTTCAAATTTTCTGAGAGGTAACTATCCCGGTTTCATATATGAAATCTCTATAGAATCCTTGAAAAAGACTTTTTTCCATAAGAAAGAAAAAAGAACTTACTATCTTTGGGATCTGATACTACACCGCTGCTTAATCCCTTAGTGGATCGGCTCTATTACATAAGCGGATTCCTAAATTTTGCCCCATATCATGGGATAAGTAAGCAGTTTTTTTTAGTTGTATCGACCCAGTCGCTCACTAATTGATCTTTACGGTGCTTTCTCTATCAATTTGAGAAACTTTATCCATAGAGTAGTAGTATAGGCCATACTTTCTTCGTTTTTTGATTCTCGTGAAGTGTCCTTCCTTCCTACAGCTGATAGGGAAAAATCGTTGTTTTTACGATCCCTATGTAGAAAGCCCTTTTTTTCTAGTATTTACTAGAAAATTTGATCCTCTCTTTTTTTTTTTTCTTTCTATAGTGGAGATAGTCGCACGTAATGACAGATCACGGCCATATTATTAAAAGCTTGCGGTAAGAAGGGGTTTCGTTCTAGTGCCCGGAAATAATATTCCAAAGCCTTTGTATGCTCTCCATTGCTTGTGTGTATAAGGCCTATGTTATAGAGTATATAACTTCGATCATAGGGATCGATTTCTAGTCGCGTAGCTTCATAATAATTTTGCAAAGCTTCCGCATAATTTCCTTCGGATTGAGCCAACATCCGTTACGGTCGTTCATTCTATTCAAAAAATCTCCGTTCCAAAACCGTACATGAGGTTTTCATCTCATACGGCTCCTCCCTTCTGTACATAATAGTACTAAGCGAAATAATCTATAGAATCAAAATAGAATTAGTCCCGTCTCATTATGAACCGAAAGGGGCTGGTATTTTTCCAAGAAATCTCTAGCCAACCTTCCCACAAGAGGTTTTTCTTAACACCAATGAATTCTATTAATGCTAGAGGAAAACGATAGCTCCAATAATTTCTTTGTTCTCAACGCCTCCTATTTAGAGGAATTAGCTACTTCAACGATCTTTGATGGTTATAGGGGTATCCAAAGTACAAACCTGATGGTTGTTTGTTATCCCAACCATTCTTCCCAGCCCTGATACCGATCAGGAAAGGGGTAATTTCTAACAAAGTTTTTCTCTTGTTGATTCCTATTTCTAGGTGTAGTGCTTTTCTCCCCTATGCTGCCTACGGATACTAATAGAGTAGGATTGGCCTGTAATCCATACCATACCATATCCTGTAGGTGTAACCTTTCGCTCAATACTCAAATCTACAATTGAAGTATCTGAAGCCGCATCAATCGAGGATACACGACGGAAGGAATTGTTAGTTCGCCTCACCTTCCCGAAGCGTGGGTTTGTTTGCTTTACAAATTTGGTTCTCTCTATGCCAACCCCCCTCTCTTTTTCGTAAGACTGAGGTATAGGTAGGGCTAAAAAAAAGCAAAAAAAAGAGTCAAATCGCACCATCTCTATAATAAGTAAATGCCTTTTTTTCTCCTGAGGTTGTCGGAATTATTCGCAATAAAATATTGGCTACAATTGAGGAGGTCTTATCAATGAAATTTCCATTTCCACGGGATCTAGGCATAATTCCCAACCCATTCTATATAGAATTGTTTTCATTCCTTCACAAAATAACATAAAAACAAACACATTCGATTCTTATAATTATAAATAGATTGATCCATATGCTCTACTCTAAATCCATATGCTTTAAATGGATAAGAGAGATATGGATTTTCCGCTCAGCTCAAATTGTATCCTTTTCCTTCTGCTTGGACACGAAGAGATATGAAATATTTGACTAAGACTGGATTTCATTCCACTTTCCTATTTCTGAACAACAACTTATGTTATCAACTATTTCGTGTTTTCAAAGTTATTAATTGTCTCATACCCTATTTTTGATTTCGATAGTATGGTGTAGCGTATCTTATGCAAACGGAATTCTAAGGTTTCTTTATTTTATTATGCAATAAGAAGAATTCTTCCATTTTCTTTTTCTTTAGTTGCGGGAAAACCCAAATTAAAACTTTTATTTTATAGCGAGCGCAATTTCTAGTAAAAAATCCTGTATCCTTCCACTTAGATCAAAAGGAATTTTTCCAATAGAACTATGGAACCCCCGAGTGGTTGCGGTTGTACCTGTACTGCAGGAATAAGAAAACTCGCTATTCACTCAGTTTATTTTCCATAATAAGTTATGTAGGAGAGATGGCCGAGCGGTTCAAGGCGTAGCATTGGAACTGCTATGTAGACTTTTGTTTACCGAGGGTTCGAATCCCTCTCTTGTCCGTTTTTCTTAATTCATCAACGTTAAGGATCACAATGTATCAAATCAAATAACAATTTTTTCCAGCAATAATATAATATCTTATATTATCTTATTTTGATTTAATAGAAATTAGAAATTCTCTATAGCAAATTACTGTGGTATGTAAAATACACATAGAGGAAAAAAGAAAAAAGGATCCTAATCCTAGGGTTAATCAATTTTAGCTAGTTGATGGGAAAATACAAATTAATGGTAATGGTCTTAGGGCGATTTAGTTCGGGGAAAGGGGAAGGGGAAGAAAATTCTATGAACCTTTCCTTTTTTCGTTAAGTTCAAGTCTGACGAGAGTAATATTCTACAACTAACAACTCATTTATTTTGAGACCGACCCACTTCCTATCTAGGATTTTATTTACTAGTCCTTTATATTCCAACGTGTCAATCGCCAAATGCTTTGGCAATTTCCCCGGGTCCGATGAAGCAATATAATTTTGAACCAGACCTTTTGATCTTTGGTTATCTTTCGTAGTAATAATATCTCGGGGTTTGCAACGAAAACTTGGTATATTGACTATACGACCATTAACTAAAATATGTCTATGGTTGACTAATTGGCGGGCCCCAGGAATGGTTGAAGCCATACCCAATCGAAAAAGGATATTATCCAAACGCATTTCAAGTAATTGTAGTAAAACCTGGCCTGTTGACCTTTTTGCTTTTCCAGCGATATGTACATATCTAAGTAATTGTCGTTCTGTCAGACCATAATGAAAACGCAATTTCTGTTTTTCTTGAAGACGAATACGATATTGCTCCTTTTTCCCAGAATTGAATTTTTTTTTAAGATTACTTCCGGATTTAGGTGTTTTTCTAGTGAGTCCTGGTAAAGCTCCCAGACGGCGTATTTTTTTTAAACGAGGTCCTCGATAACGGGACATGAAGACTCCTTTTTTTATTTTATTGAAATTTCATTTTACACAATTAATTTCATTGTATTTACATTACAGAATACATCGAAATTAAAACTGAATTAAACTACAGGATAAACAGAGTAAAATCAACTAAAGTACCCCAAAAAATGGAATTTCATCAAAATCTTTTTTTTTTGTATATATATTATTTATTTTATTGTTTTGTATCTAGCAAAATTGTAAGGTAAAAAACATAAAAGATCCTGGATTCTCCATTTAATTCGGAAAAAAAGAGATTCTTGTTCGTAGAACATCGATAGAGAAAAAAAAGCCGACTATCGGATTTGAACCGATGACCCTCGCATTACAAATGCGATGCTCTAACCTCTGAGCTAAGTGGGCTTACATAACGGAAATAGTGTAACAAATAGAAATAGGTATAGTATAGGAAATCCGTAAAATCTCAGATATTAGTTATTAATCTTAGCTATTAACTAGTTCTAAATTTGAAGTTATACTTATAAAAATAAAAAAATACTAAAACTTCTTAAAGATAAAGTTAGCTTGATATGCTTAACTATAGGATATTAAAAAATAAAATTATAGAATTTATTGGTATTTTCATTCGATCATTATAGACTTTATTATTTGTTAATAATTTGAGGATTAATATTTCACTAAGGGGAACATAGAGTCAGAGTAAATAAAATTGCTAATTCTGATTAGAAAAAAAGAATAAATATCAAGCGTTATAGTATAATTTTGAATACTATAAAAAAGTAAGACGGGAGGTGGGGGAGATAAAAACTTTTGGATATATTGATTCGGATTGAATTGCAAATACATCAAGGATAGAATCAATTCAATTCTGAATTGCAATAAGCAAGCGAGGTCTCTCAAATAGAGTCGAACTGAACTGCTAGACTACGTTGAGTGATGAACTCAATGATTCAAAAAAAAAACTAAGAGATGGATGAAATTACACAAGGAATCCTGGTCTCAAAGAAGAGGGAAATGGGGATATGGCGAAATCGGTAGACGCTACGGACTTGATTGTATTGAGCCTTGGTATGGAAACCTGCTAAGTGGTAACTTCCAAATTCAGAGAAACCCTGGAATTAAAAAAGGGCAATCCTGAGCCAAATCCGTGTTTTGAGAAAACAAGGGGTTCTCGAACTAGAATACAAAGGAAAAGGATAGGTGCAGAGACTCAATGGAAGCTGTTCTAACGAATCGAGTTAATTACGTTGTGTTGTTAGTGGAATTCCTTCTAGTTCTAAATTAGAGAAAGAGGGGTTTTATACCTTATACATTTAATAAACACGTATAGATACTGACATAGCAAACGATTAATCACAGAACTCATATTATATTCTAATTATAATATAGGTTCTTTATCTTTTTTAAAAATGAAATTAGAAATGATAATGATTATGAAATAAAAAACTCATATCATAATTTTTTTTTTTCATTATTGTGAATCCACTCCAATCGAATATTGAATAATCAAATTCTTCAATTAAAATTCAAAGTTTTCGAGATCTTTAAAAAAGTGGATTAATCGGACGAGGACAAAGAGAGAGTCCCATTCTACATGTCAATACTGACAACAATGAAATTTCTAGTAAAAGGAAAATCCGTCGACTTTATAAGTTGTGAGGGTTCAAGTCCCTCTATCCCCAAATCCTCTTTTATTCCCTAACTATACTATATTATTATTATTTATCCTCTTTTTTTTTTTCTTTTTATCAATGCACTTTTTTTTCTTTTTATCAATGCAATGGGTTTAAGATTCATTAGCTTTCTCATTCTACTCTTTCACAAAGGAATGCGAAGAGAACTCAATGGATCTTATCCTATTCATTGAATAGATTTCTTTTTTATTAGAGTATCGGCAAGAAATCTTGGTTATTCACTCTATTTTTAAGTTTTATTTAAGTAAACCATGCACAATGCATAGGACTACCCCCCCCATTTTCAAATTTAAAATTTGAAATACTTTAATTAATTTTTAGTCCTTTTAATTGACATAGATACAAATACTCTACTAGGATGATGCACAAGAAAAGGTCAGGATAGCTCAGTTGGTAGAGCAGAGGACTGAAAATCCTCGTGTCACCAGTTCAAATCTGGTTCCTGGCAGAGAAAAAAAAAAAAAGATCCACCGAATAGGTATTGATCCAAATACCTCGAGATGGATTGTGATACATATTCATTAATAATATTTATTCATCTAAGTGGATAAATCTATAATATAAATATAGAGGCACTTCTTTTTCTTTTTAAAGAAGTTTTAAAATATATCTTTTCTTTATGATAAAGAAGGGGGTGAGATTCCCCTTTATTTTTTTGCGTTTCTTAATTTTGTATTCCGCTATTCCGACGAATATTTTTTTAGTCTTGCTTATCTTTATCTTATCTTATTTTCCTAGTTGTGCTAAGTAATGTGCGCGGTACAAAGTTCCTGGTAGAGAACTTCTTTGAGTCATCCTATTTTTCTGTTCATATGAAGGAAATTAATATGCGATTTTCAAAATAGGGGAATCCAAATGAAACCCTTTTTTTGCTCAGTCTATCTGGAATGCTTTTGTATAATTAGGAATTAATTATAAATAGGTATTCCGTTTCATCTAGGAAAAGAACCTAAAAATATTCCTTGACTTGAATAAAATCTGGAGTTGTGTTGTATAAGTGAGCATGAATTTCTTATCATTCAATGAGCATCTTGTATTTCATAAAAATTGGGGGTTATATAATCCTTACGTAAGGGCCAGCCTATCCAACTTTCAGGCATTAGGATACGTTTAAGGCGCGGATGATTATCATAAGAGATTCCCACCATATCATAAGATTCGCGTTCTTGAAAATCGGCACTTCTCCAAATCCAGAAGACAGACGGAATTCTAGGATTATCCTTTTGGGCAAAGACTTTTATGCAGACTTCTTCTGGATTATCTATACCATATTGTATTCTCGTAAGATGATACACGCTAGCTAAAGATCCACCGGGTGCTACATCATAAGCACATTGGGAGCGTAAATAATTGTAACCATATACATATAAAATGACAGCAATGGAATCCCAATCCCCTGCTTTTATTTGTAAAGTCTCTATTCCTCGGTGATCAAAGCCCAAAGATCTATGAACCACCTCATGTTTGACTAGCCAATTAGATAACCAACCCTGCTGCATTGTCTTCATCTCTCCCTCTTTGTATAAATATTTCACATTTCGGATGCAAGTTTGAAAGATTGCCCTGCTTTTTATTTTTCTACACAAAAGAGCCCCTCTCCTAATTCACTAATTTGTAGGAAGGTACTGAACTTTTGGATTTGAAAAAAGTTTCAGAAGATATATCTAATGTAGATGGTGATTGATAGAGCAATTCTTGCTCATAAGTTCCTGTATGAGTACTGCGCCTAACATAAAGCTTGTGACTGGTAGTAAAACATCTATTTTTATTTTGAGATAGAGTTTGATCCTCAACTATTTCTCGCGATATCTTCTTACGAAGTTTTGTTAGGGCATCTATAACTGCCTCCGGTTTAGGTGGGCAGCCCGGCAAGTAGACATCCACAGGAATTAACTTATCAACTCCCCGAACAGTACTATAGGAATCCGTACTGAACATTCCCCCTGTAATAGTACAGGCTCCCATAGCAATGACGTATTTTGGTTCAGGCATTTGCTCGTATAATCTCACTAAAGAGGGAGCCATTTTCATTGTTACCGTACCGGCTGTTAAAATTAGGTCTGCTTGCCTAGGACTTGATCTTGGTACCAATCCATAACGATCAAAGTCGAATCGTGAGCCTATTAATGAAGCAAATTCAATGAAACAACAACTGGTACCGTATAGAAGGGGCCATAAACTGGAGAGTCTTGACCAATTCGAAAGATCATTTGGTGTAGTTGAAATAACAGAATTGGAACTTGTTTGGTCAAGTAAGGGAAACTCAATCAAATTCATAACTGTCTCAATAGAATCTTTTCCTTCTTTTTTTTTGTCTAAATATTCAGTTAAGACCATTCCAAGGCTCCTTTTCGCCATGCATAAACTAAACCAACAACTAAGATAAGCACGAAAATCAAAGCTTCGATAAAAACGGATACACCCAATACGTCGAAACTCATTGCCCAAGGGTATAGAAAGACGGTTTCCACATCAAAAACAACAAAAACGAGCGCAAACATATAATAGCGTATTCGGAATTGTACCCAAGCCCCTCCCATGGGTTCTATACCCGATTCATAACTAGAAAGCTTCTCTGGTCCTTCACTAACCGGGGCTAAAAGTCCTGAAATCGAAAATGCCAAAATAGGAATAAGGCTTGCTATTATTAGAAATGTCCAAAAAATATCATATTCGTGAAGCAGAAACATAATGTACTCCCATTAATGTGGAATAGGCGGAACTTAAATTAGTCAATTCAATTCAGCATTGTCAATTTATCCAGAACTTCTCTCTTTTCCTCGGTGAAACAAGAATCTTTTTTGTTCAAACAAAAGCGCTTAGTTTAAGTTTAGCCTTTGTTTCCTCTGTGCTGCATCTTCTTTAAAGATTCATCCAATGGAATCCCAACTCCCTTTCTTTTGGATTTCCATTCTATTTAGATATGGTGTATGTAGATCTAATTCTTATATAAAGAAAACTTTCTCGTTTCACTTTGTCTCGCTTTCTCTAGAATCTCTAGAAAAAAGAATAGCTCTATCCTTTATTTAATATTTAATAATAAAATAATAAGAGACTATTAAATAAAAATGAGAATACTACTAAATTAGAACCTAATTAAGATAGTAGGACTAATCTATGCAGTATAATTAATGAGAAGTAATACTATAAAATAAAAATAAAGAACTCTATTTCAGAACTATGAGACAGAATATTCTGTTTTCTTATTTACTCTTTACTTTATTTTTTCTATTTAAAGTTGATCAATTTACATAATGTATCTATAAACAAAGTAATAAATATACTTAAAACAAAGTAGGAATTCGCAAAATGGATAAAATCATTGCAGTTATTATAGGGAAGTCTAGAGATATCCTATTTGAAGGAGGACGGGATTCAAATCAGGGAAAGGATCCTTTCTTCTATTGATTTGATAGAAATTCGTTTTTCTTTTCCTGTCTGTATGATTTTGATTTTCGATGAATGAGCCTTTGGTAATGCTTTTATCTCTATTCTATGTCGCAGGCGCCTATCCAGTCTATAAACAAATACTAATGAGAAAATGAAAACTATACTAAACTAAAGAAAACATAGGATAGAGATCCTAAAATCTAAAAAAGGGCATATTAGGGCTATACGGATTCGAACCGTAGACCTTCTCGGTAAAACAGATCAAACGGATTATTATCGAAATGATTTGAACTGTTTCAAAGACCCAACATGCATTTTTTTGCATTGGGCTCTTTCATAAACTGATTTAAAGATCAGTTAGTCCACCATAGTTTTTCTTTACGGAAAGATAATGAGATGGCTCCCTGTGCTCTGATTGATTTTTTGTATTATGATCTATCTAGGAGCAATACCAAAGTGTTTCAAAGGAGGATTACCTTGACTTAGGTCTGCCTCCGGTCTAAATTAAATCAACCTAAGTGAAATGGAGTCTCTATCGTTCCACTGCAAGAGTTAACTATGAGACTTCATACACCTTAAAGTTCATAGAACGAAAAGAAGTTTTTTGGAGGCCCTTATCCTCATTACGCCTAGCATTTAGTGGGCTGGATATTTACCTTATCAACTAGCAAATCCATAAGGGTTCTATTTGATTAGGCACCTGAATTGGCACCTGAATCGGACTGAACCGACTGTTTGTCAGGCTACTGTTCTCCTATTCTCTCGAATCTATGAAGTATGACATTGATTTTGCAATAAGATCGATTATGTTCATTGCATAATAAGCTCCTTTGAAAAGCATTGGCGCACGTGTAAACGAGTTGCTCTACCGAACTGAGCTATAGCCCTTATCAGAGATATCTTAACATATAGATAATTTCTTGTCAAGATGAATATTTTCTAATGCCAGAGGATACCCCTTTGATCTGTATCTGTTTAGTATTTAGTTTAGTATTTAGTATATAACAGACCAATAACAGAGCGGTATTGCTTAGAAAAGGGATTCAATATATAATCGATCGAAGTAATGGGTCTTCCTTTGTGGTGATAAATTGCCTACTTAACTCAGTGGTTAGAGTATTGCTTTCATACGGCGGGAGTCATTGGTTCAAATCCAATAGTAGGTAAGTAGGTAGAAAAATTACTAGATAGCATTGGACTTACTTCGCTTCGCTATCTAATAACTTTTTCTACCCCTCTTCCCTTTTTCTTTGTATCAACTATAAACCACTGGATTGTCTTCAATTGGATGGGGGAATCCAATTGACAGCCTCGATTCGTATCCTAGCTCGTCTGAGAGCGAGCTTCGCTTCAACCAAATCTTTCGTACCCTCAGCTTTACTCAAGTTAGCTTCGGCTATTTCAAGTGCCTTTTGAGCTTCTTCCGGATCAATATCACTACCCAGTTCCGCATCATTTCCTAAAATGATGATCTCATTATTAACTATTCTCGCAAAACCGCTCCACAGAATCGCTGTTAACCATTGGTCGTTGAGGAGGCGTATTCTCAAAGGACCCATATCTACTGCTGTGTTAATGGGGGCGTGGTTTGGTAATACGCCAATTTGGCCACTATTAGTGGATAAAATGATTTCTTTCACTTCACAATCCCAAATAATTCGCTTAGGAGTCAGTACATAAAGATTTAATTTCATTTCTTCGATTTGTTCTCCTCTTCTAAGGTTATAGCTTTCGTGCTAGCTTCATCGATGTTACCCACCAAATAAAAAGCCTGTTCAGGTAGGCCGTCTAATTCTCCGGAAAGGATTAGTTGAAATCCCCTAATAGTTTCCGCAAGAGCAACATACTTTCCTGGAGAACCAGTAAAAACTTCTGCCACAAAGAACGGTTGTGATAAGAAACGCTCAATTTTTCTTGCTCTTGCTACAGTTAAACGATCCTCTTCCGATAATTCATCCAAGCCAAGAATTGCGATAATGTCCTGAAGTTCTTTGTAACGTTGTAAAGTTTCCTTAACTCTTTGCGCAGTTTCATAATGTTCGTTGCCAACGATCCGAGGCTGTAACATAGTCGAGGTTGAATCTAAAGGATCTACTGCTGGATAAATACCCTTGGAAGCTAATCCTCTGGAAAGTACGGTAGTAGCATCCAAATGTGCAAATGTTGTGGCAGGGGCAGGGTCGGTCAAATCGTCTGCAGGTACATAAACTGCTTGAATCGAAGTTATAGATCCCTTTTTAGTAGAAGCAATTCTTTCTTGCAAAGAACCCATTTCTGTACTAAGAGTAGGTTGATAACCCACTGCGGAGGGCATTCTCCCTAATAAAGCGGATACCTCTGATCCTGCTTGAACAAAACGAAAGATATTATCGATAAATAAAAGCACGTCTTGCTTATTAACATCTCGGAAATATTCCGCCATAGTTAGGGCAGTTAAACCAACTCTCATACGAGCTCCCGGTGGTTCATTCATTTGGCCATAGACTAGAGCTACCTTTGATTCCTCAATATTTTTTTCATTAATTACTCCGGATTCCTTCATTTCCATATAAAGATCATTTCCTTCACGAGTCCGTTCCCCTACTCCACCGAATACGGATACGCCCCCATGAGCTTTAGCAATGTTATTGATTAATTCCATGATCAGTACTGTTTTACCTACTCCAGCCCCCCCAAATAGTCCTATTTTTCCTCCACGTCGATAAGGAGCTAAAAGATCGACGACCTTAATACCTGTTTCAAAGATGGATAATTTCGTATCTAACTCGATAAAGGCAGGCGCAGATCTATGAATAGGGAACGTTGCACTACTATCTACAGGACCCAAATTGTCAACAGGCTCCCCAAGAACGTTGAAAATTCGTCCGAGAGTAGCTCCACCGACCGGAACACTGAGAGGAGCTCCCGTGTCAATCACTTCCATTCCTCTCATCAACCCGTCCGTAGCACTCATAGCTACAGCTCTAACTCGATTATTTCCTAATAATTGTTGTACCTCACAAGTCACATTAATTTGCTTATCGGCAGTGTCTCTACTCTGGACTACCAAAGCGTTATAAATATAAGGTAACTTGCCTGGGGGAAAAGTGACATCCAGCACGGGTCCAATAATTTGATCGATACGACCTGTACTTTTTTCTTCAATTGTGGAAACCCCGGGAGGAGAAGTAGTAGGATTGGTTCTCATAATTATCACATAATTAAAAAAAAGGAATTTGTCGAAATTTTTCTTTTTTTATTGTTGAATAATGCCAAATCAAATCAAAAAAAATCCAAAAGTAAAAAGGAAATGAATTAGTTAATTCAATAAGAGAGAAAAGGGGACCAGGACTTGATTTCGTTGCCCAAGCGAATCCCATTCAATCGTTTACTCATGGAATGAGTCCATTGGAAAGTTCAATCAATCTTTTTTTTCATATACATTTTGCCTTTTGTGGAGGATCTGTGCCTACTCTACTTTCCTATCTAGGACTTCGATATACAAAATATATACTACTGTGAAGCATAGATTGCTGTCAACAAAGAATTTTATTAGTATTTAGTTAGGTATTTGCATTCAAAATAAGAAAAGAGAACTATTAAGAACTTGTAAAATAAGGATTAGGAATTAATTTGGGTTGCGCTATATCTATCAAAGAGTATACAATAATTATGGATTTGGTAAATCAAATCCATGGTTTAATAACGAACCGTGTTAACTTACCATAACAACAACTCAATTCCTATCGAATTCCTATATTGGAATTCCTATAGGATAGAACATACACAGGGTGTACGCATTATATATGAATGAAACATATTCATTAACCTAAGCATGCCCTCAATTTTCTTTAATGAGTTGATATTATATTAATTGAATATCCTTTTTGTTTTACGAGATTTTTGCTAAAGTTTCATTTACGCCTAATTAACATCGAGTAGACCCTGTTATTGTGAGAATTCTTAATTCAAGAGTTATAGGGAGGGACTTATGTCACCACAAACAGAAACTAAAGCAGGTGTTGGATTTCAAGCTGGTGTTAAAGATTATAAATTGACTTACTACACCCCAGAGTATGAAACTAAGGATACTGATATCTTGGCAGCATTCCGAGTAAGTCCTCAGCCTGGGGTTCCGCCCGAAGAAGCAGGGGCTGCAGTAGCTGCCGAATCTTCTACTGGTACATGGACAACTGTTTGGACTGATGGACTTACCAGTCTTGATCGTTACAAAGGACGATGCTATCACATCGAGCCTGTTGCTGGGGAAGACAACCAATGGATCTGTTATGTAGCTTATCCATTAGACCTATTTGAAGAGGGTTCCGTTACTAACATGTTTACTTCCATTGTAGGTAACGTATTTGGTTTCAAAGCCCTACGTGCTCTACGTTTGGAGGATCTACGAATTCCCCCTACTTATTCAAAAACTTTCCAAGGCCCGCCTCATGGTATCCAAGTTGAAAGAGATAAGTTGAACAAGTACGGTCGTCCTTTATTGGGATGTACTATTAAACCAAAATTGGGATTATCCGCAAAAAATTATGGTAGAGCGTGTTATGAGTGTCTACGTGGTGGACTTGATTTTACCAAAGATGATGAAAACGTAAACTCACAACCATTTATGCGCTGGAGAGACCGTTTTGTCTTTTGTGCCGAAGCTATTTATAAATCACAGGCCGAAACCGGTGAAATCAAGGGGCATTACTTGAATGCGACTGCGGGTACATGTGAAGAAATGATTAAGAGAGCTGTATTTGCAAGAGAATTAGGGGTTCCTATTGTAATGCATGACTACTTAACTGGGGGATTCACCGCAAATACTACTTTGGCTCATTATTGCCGCGACAATGGCCTACTTCTTCACATTCACCGTGCAATGCATGCAGTTATTGATAGACAGAAAAATCATGGTATGCATTTCCGTGTATTAGCTAAAGCATTGCGTATGTCTGGGGGAGATCATATCCACTCCGGTACAGTAGTAGGTAAGTTAGAAGGGGAACGCGAAATGACTTTAGGTTTTGTTGATTTATTGCGCGATGATTTTATTGAAAAAGATCGTGCTCGCGGTATCTTTTTCACTCAGGACTGGGTATCCATGCCAGGTGTTATACCGGTAGCTTCAGGTGGTATTCATGTTTGGCATATGCCAGCTCTGACCGAAATCTTTGGGGACGATTCTGTATTACAATTTGGTGGAGGAACTTTAGGACATCCTTGGGGAAATGCACCTGGTGCAGCAGCTAATCGAGTGGCTTTAGAAGCCTGTGTACAAGCTCGTAACGAAGGGCGCGATCTTGCTCGCGAAGGTAATGAAATTATCCGAGCAGCTTGCAAATGGAGTCCTGAACTAGCCGCAGCTTGTGAAGTATGGAAGGCGATCAAATTCGAGTTCGAGCCGGTAGATACTATTGATTAACTAGATAAAACTAAAGATAAAGAAGGTATAAATAAAAAAGAAACGAAATAAAAAGAGAAAAAAATCAGTTATGAAATGCAGTAATTCTTCTTTATTCTTCTAATTGATTGCAATTAAACTCGGCTCAATCTTTTTTAGAAAAAAAAGATTGAGCCGAATAAAAATAGATCATGATATGATCATGAGACTTGACAAATTGAGATTCGTCTATTCTATATATCTAGAATATATATATTAAGGTATAATACAATAAAGAAATACAAATAAAATAATAAAATAATAAAATATAGTATTATCATATGATAATGATAATGGAATCAAATACGCAGTATTTACAGAAAAAAGTCTTCGTTTATTGGGAAAGAATCAATATACTTTTAATGTCGAATCGGGATTCACTAAGACAGAAATAAAGCATTGGGTCGAACTCTTCTTTGGTGTTAAGGTGGTAGCTGTGAATAGCCATCGACTACCTGGAAAAGGTAGAAGAATAGGACCTATTCTGGGCCATACAATGCATTACAGACGTATGATCATTACCCTTCAACCGGGTTATTCTATTCCACTTCTAGATAGAGAAAAAAACTAAAGGAGAATGAATGAAAAAAGACATAGTTTGGAAGTTAGACCTTTTTATAGGACTCTCTTTCAATTTCAAAAAAGAGGACGTTTGAAACTTTTAACAGGCGTAATCGTGAGTCAACAAGTGACTCGAACTGTGTGTAAAAAAAGAAGCATTTTTTTTTTTTCAAAATGCTAGAACTAGATAAGGAAGTTTTCTATAACCTTGAGAAAAAGGATAAAAAGGTAGTTTTTTTTTAGTTTATGACTCCGATCAAGAGCGAGAAATCCTTGATTTGGGATTGGACATAGAACCTGGACCCATCGTAGAGACGTTTAGTTCAAAAGAAAGGATCGTATCCTGATGGTAAGAATTATACTTTCGTGGAAATACAGCGCTATAGACTTCAATGCGGTAGAGTAGACGTTTTGTTTCTAATTTTTCTGGACCAAACCTCCGCTCCGACCCAACGATACAATGAATTTTTTCTGTTCATATTCATAAATAAAAAAGATTCGGAATCGCAATGCTACTATATGCGTCCAGAGGAGTATTTGGAATAATATTCTTCTATAATCCATTATTGCGGGGGGTCTTACTAACAGGGCTTCGCTGCACGGGACAGGTCTTCGTCGAAAAGCTAACTCCACCCGGCATTTTCATACCCTTTCTTTGGGTGGTATATCGCCTTTTAAAGTCTAAGAGGGTAGTAGGGGATCTATAGTAGGTAAGATAATTTGCCCTTTGATTTTGATTGAATATACTATTTTTCCGCCTTTACCACGCATTATTGTATGCGCTTCTAGAGAAGTATGTATGCAGGAAGTAAATTCTAACCGCTTTCTTTTGAATCCAATTTCAAATTAGATTAGAAAGATAGAAAGGCCATGAGGATGGGAAAATCAAAATAAAATCTTTTTAATTAGTTCTCCTTTTTTGGAATTTTCTTATTATCCTTTCATTTTTTTTACAGAATATTTTTCAAACTAAAAATAAAAAATACAATACAATAGTCAATATTCCTTATAATAGATATACTTAATTATATCATAAGAATCTTAAGATATTTTTCGACTAGATAGAAATAGTAAATTTGAATTGAGACACCTATTCCATGACGGATTTAAACTTACCTTCTATTTTCGTGCCTTTAGTAGGCTTAGTATTTCCGGCAATTGCAATGACTTCTTTATTTCTTTATGTGCAAAAAAATAAGATTGTCTAGTATTTTTTAGTGTAAGTAATATAATATGGTAGGGTATGTGGCTTTTTCTACACACACTTTCTACACACAAATGAAAAACGGTTATGGATGCGGATATAGGCTACGAGCATAAATGCATGAATATGCAGAGCCAGGTATAGCGAGTTTTATTTTATTTATTTTAATTGAATCAACGAATATTTTTTGAATAGAAAGTCAATGTATCTAACCTATTATTTCACAGGAGTACTAGTTGCTGAAGGCGATTTCAGAATCAAAAAAAGTAAAGTCAAAATTATTTAGCTTATTCTCTCAATTTCAATCGACCGCTGCTGGATTTAGTATATCTAATATGAATTGGCGATCAGAACACATATGGGTAGAACTTCTAAAAGGTTCTCGAAAAAGGGGTAATTTTTTCTGGGCCTGTATTCTTTTTCTAGGTTCACTAGGATTCTTATCGGTTGGGATTTCCAGTTATCTTGGTAAGAATATTATATCTATACTTCCATCTCAAGAAATTCTTTTTTTTCCGCAGGGGGTCGTGATGTCTTTCTACGGAATCGCAGGCCTATTCATTAGCTCCTACTTGTGGTGTACTATTTTGTGGAATGTAGGTAGTGGTTATGACCGATTCGATAGAAAAGAGGGAATAGTGTGCATTTTTCGTTGGGGATTCCCTGGAATAAAACGTCGCGTCTTCCTTCGATTCCTTATGCGGGATATCCAATCAATTAGAATTCAGGTTAAAGAGGGTCTTTATCCTCGTCGTATTCTTTATATGGAAATCCGGGGCCAGGGGATCATTCCCTTGACTCGTACTGATGATAAATTTTTTACTCCACGAGAAATTGAACAAAAAGCTGCCGAATTGGCCTATTTCTTGCGCGTACCAATTGAAGTATTTTGAGGTATCTTTTTTGAACTGAGTTGAATGAAGAAAAGAAGAATTGGAAGAAGAAAAGTTTTCTCAACACAGGGAGGAAGTCCCTTCTAAATTGGATTTGTTATTGTAAGGGGATTTTTAAGTATTTATCTAAAGGAAGGAACAAACGAGGATAAGAGAAATTTGCTTTTAATTTTTTTTTATCCAAGTTAGATATATCGCATACTATTCTTCCTTTTTCATCCGAAAGGGCTTTTTTTTTATTCTATTTCACTATTTCATTCCATCTAGATCTAAGAAAGAACCCAATGCACTGAAATTCCACTAATAACTAATATACAAAAAAGAAGAATAGATACAGGGTATCAAACCTATAGAGTTTTTGCTTCAAAGAAATAGAAATATCATGAAATAGAAATATCATCATATAGAGTCAGGGAATGGAATAGAGTCAGCGAATGAAGCATATTCATTAACAACTCCATTTACAGATCAAAAATGAAAAAAAAGAAAGCATTGCCTTCTTTACTATATCTTGTATTTATCGTACTTTTGCCTTGGGGGGTCTCTTCCTCATTTAACAAATGTCTGGAACTTTGGATTAAGAATTGGTGGAATACCAGGCAATCCGAAACTCTCTTAACTGATATTCAAGAGAAAAGGATTCTAGAAAGATTCATAGAATTAGAAGAACTTTCTCTCTTGGACGAGATGATAAAAGGGAAACTAAAGACACATGTACAAAAACCTCCTACAGGAATACACAAGGAAATAATACAATGGGTCAAAATAAATAATGAGGATCATCTCCATACCATTTTGCATTTCTCGACAAATATAATCTGTTTGGCTATTCTAAGTGGTTCTTTTTTTCTGGGTAAAGAGGAACTTGTCATTTTGAATTCTTGGGTTCAGGAATTCTTCTATAATTTAAATGACTCAATAAAAGCTTTTTTTATTCTTTTAGTTACTGATTTTTTTGTTGGATTTCACTCCACCCGTGGTTGGGAACTAGTAATTCGTTGGGTCTACAACGATTTTGGATGGGCTCCTAACGAGCTTATTTTCACTATTTTTGTTTGTAGTTTTCCAGTAATTCTAGATACATGTTTGAAATTTTGGGTCTTTTTTTGTTTAAATCGTCTATCTCCTTCGCTTGTAGTCATTTATCATTCAATTAGTGAAGCATAAATTCATTTGATCTCCCGATATTAATATTAATCAAATTAGCAAGCATCTTTTTTTAGAAAGAAAGCCCTTTTCCATTTTAGCAAAATTCTTTCTATTTATACCTACTTTAAGGTATTCATCATTGCAGTACAACTGTTGCAGTAGAATGACAACAGATTCGTGTATAGGGAACTAGATTAGCTTAGCTACCTATCTAATTTATTGTAGAAATTCTGGGATCTGCGATTGGACATGGAAAATAGAAATACTTTTTCTTGGGTAAAGGAACAGATAACTCGATCGATTTCTGTATCGATCATGATATACGTAATAACTCGGACATCTATTTCAAATGCATATCCCATTTTTGCGCAGCAGGGTTATGAAAACCCACGAGAAGCAACTGGACGAATTGTATGTGCCAATTGCCATTTAGCTAGCAAGCCCGTCGATATTGAAGTTCCCCAAGCTGTGCTTCCCGATACTGTATTTGAAGCAGTTCTTCGAATTCCTTATGATATGCAATTGAAACAAGTTCTTGCTAATGGAAAAAAGGGAGGGTTGAATGTAGGTGCTGTTCTTATTTTGCCCGAGGGATTCGAATTAGCGCCGCCCGATCGTATTTCCCCTGAGTTAAAAGAAAAGATAGGAAATCTTGCTTTTCAGAGTTATCGTCCCGATAAAAAAAACATTCTTGTGATAGGCCCTGTTCCCGGTAAGAAATATAGTGAAATTGTCTTTCCCATTCTTTCCCCTGATCCTGCTACGAAGAAAGATGCTCATTTCTTAAAATATCCCATATATGTAGGGGGAAACCGAGGAAGAGGACAGATCTATCCTGATGGTAGCAAGAGTAACAATACAGTCTATAATGCTACGTCAACAGGTATAGTAAGAAAAATACTACGTAAAGAAAAGGGGGGGTATGAAATATCCATAGTTGATGCATCAGATGGACGCCAAGTGATTGATATTATACCTCCCGGACCAGAACTTCTTGTTTCAGAGGGGGAATCCATCAAGCTTGATCAACCATTAACAAGCAATCCTAATGTGGGAGGTTTTGGTCAGGGGGACGCAGAAATCGTGCTTCAGGATCCATTACGTGTCCAAGGCCTTTTGTTCTTCTTCGCATCCGTTATTTTGGCACAAGTTTTTTTGGTTCTCAAAAAGAAACAGTTTGAAAAGGTTCAATTGTACGAAATGAATTTCTAGGTCCCGGGATTTCTTACCATCAAGTTGGTAAAAAGCCTCGATTTATTGGCAATTGCTAGAATTATCTATGATCTATTTTGGAAATCCTTTTTTTGTTTAGACTGCTTTTTGTTTATGAGATGTCTGGAATTCCTTATTTATATCCCATGCAAAAGAAGAGAATCCAAGGCAAAGGCGAGAACAATCAAATTAAAATTTCTTCTTTTTCGGAGGGATTGCAGGTCTTCTTAATCGTCTATTCGGCACAAGAAAAAGCCTTTTTCTTGTGCCGATTCTTCTTGTATCAAAATAAGAATCCTTTTTCTTCCTAATTCGTCAAAGATTACTATTTCTTCTTTATTCGGGTCTGTCTCTTGGACCTCTTTTTCTTTTGCTTAGGTTTAGCCGAGGTAGTGGACAAACAGAGGGGAAGAAAATATGGCGGGGGAAAAATTTCTTGTGATTGTGAGCAAATTGCTTGGCTTGTTTAATTAAGTTCAACTTCAAATTTACAGAAATTTTGCAAAAAAAAAGTAAACTCTTCCATTGAAGGTTTTTTTATTTTTAGGCTAGTTGAATAGTTTTGATTAAGGTTTTATTAGTTTATTACTCGAAACTAAATCAAGGATTTTCAGGATACTTCCTTCGTGGAATAAGATATTGGATCCTCGAGTGATCTCTTTTTCTTGTTGCTTCATAAGAGTGAATCGAATAGATTCAATTCGCGTTATAAGAGTAAAATAAAAATTCCGCGGGTCCTTTCCGCTCTAATCAGATAAAGGGGGGTAAGGACCCGCTAAGCTCCTACTTTTTCATGTTTACAATCTGGTCCCTCCGATTACTATAGAGATGAACCCAATCCAGAATATGAACCATAAAAGAAAACACCTACTAAACCAATCACAGCAATACCAGCTACAGTACCTATCAGCCAAAGAGGAATTCTTCCAGTAGTATCGGCCATTTCCCCTACTTTCCTCCACATTTTATCAATTGGTCATGCTAGAGACAAAAACAGTCATGGGTAGTTATAAGGATGGTATCCTTCCAAATGGGATAAGAGAATTCTTATTAGTCTCTTTCTTTCTCTCAATTGAAGAAGTAATTGGAAAATAAAACAGCAAGTACAAAAATGAGTAATAAACCCCAGTATAGACTGGTACGATTCAATTCAACATTTTGTTCATTCGGGTTTGATTGTGTCATAGTTCTATAGTTGGAATTTGTTTTATCGTTGGATGAACTGCATTGCTGATATTGATCCCAAGAAAAAAACAGTAGGTACAGCTAGTCCGTGAATAGCCAGCCATCGCACTGTAAAAATAGGATAGGTTCGATCTATGGTCATTGAGGGCCTCCTAAAAGGATCTACTAAATTCATCGAGTTGTTCTAAAGAATCAAAACGGTCGGTTATTAACGGAATTCCTTGTCGGCTTTCCGTGAAATACTCGTTTGGCCTAGGACTTCCAAACACGTCATAAGCTAAACCCGTACTGACAAATAACCAACCCGCAATGAATAGGGAAGGTATAGTAATGCTATGAATAACCCAGTATCGAATACTGGTAATAATATCAGCAAAAGAACGTTCTCCCGTGCTTCCAGACATGCTGAACTCCCAAAATTTTTGTACATTCAAAAAAGGAATTGATTCCGTAAAAGATGGGATCGACCAGTAAATAGAAAATTACTGATATTTCATCCTTGTGAGATTGTCAATTTTGTACCAAAGGTGTATTTTGAGTATACCGAATTAGTATAGCTATCCTTCCTATGGCACAGCAATCTGGTTTTGCCTGGTTCCGAAACATAATTACTTTTTTATTTTTTTTTTGTCTATAGGTAAGCTATATGTTATTCAAGGCATCAATAGAAAACCCCATTTTTGTAGGTTCTACTTACTTTTCATTGGCTTCGGAATAATAGAGTAATTCGGAATAGCAGCCAAAATCTTGGGAAAATCTAAGTTAATGATCAATAGGTTTGGATAAATAATTTAGGAAGGATATTCTCATACTGACACAATACAAGGACAAGTATATGTGAAATCTATCCTTTCATAATTCGTAATTCATCCTTGTATTGTTTGTTGGATTAGGTCTAACTTTCTTGACCAAACTGCGAGCGCGGAACTTTACGAGATGAAATAGGGAAAGACAGAAGATAGAATAGAACTTAAAAGGATAATTGAAGTGACTCGTCTTCGAATCTACTTTGGTTGGAGTTCGAAAAAGGAATAAAAATAAAGTAAATTCAAGGAAGAGCTTTCTTTTTTTTTTTTTTTAACAGCCCCTTGGCAGGTCGTGGAATGCTTTTGTTCTCCTCTTATTCCATATGGAATACAATCAGTTAAAATAAGAAGGAATAGGGGAATATTCGATCGTTCACTCCAAAAAGAGGGTCCTATTGAAAAAGAAATTATCCAAAATAGAAAGAAGTTTTTTTTTTCAAATTCAATTGTTTATTTATCTCTTATTCAAAAATTTCCCTGAAAATTGAATTTCTTTTTTTCATTCAATGGGGTTAGATGATCTAGTTCTTAATATTATTACTTTACTCAATTGACAAATTCCACAACAAATCTCTTGATTCGGAATTAGGGACTCATGTATCATCTGATGAATCCACTTTCTTTTACACTTCTGTATCTTACTCTATCTTGTTTTTTAGTATTATCTAAAATAACTGATGAATTATGAATTTTCCATAACTTAGGTAAATGCTTTACCAACATATGTAGTGTAGTAAAAAAAAATAAATGGAATTTAACTCTTTCATGCTTACTTTAACTAGTTATTTTGGTTTTCTACTGGCTGCTTTAACTATAACCCCAGCTCTATTTATTGGCTTGAACAAGATACGCCTTATTTGAATTGACTGAATAATTATAATTCAGAAAAGAAAAATCTTTCTTTGGGATTCCTGGCATTCTACGACTCTTTTCCAGACTAATTAGGAATTCTTTTCTTGGTCATTGAGATTCGTGGATAATTTAGAGTACTATTTAGGGATAGATCGTACCTCTTTTTTTATCCCCTCGAACAAATCGAAATGATTGAAGTTTTTCTATTTGGAATCGTCTTAGGCCTAATTCCTATTACTTTAGCGGGATTATTCGTGACTGCGTATTTGCAATACAGGCGTGGGGATCAGTTGGATCTTTGATTGAGTCATTTTTTTTTTTTGATTGACCTCCTCCAGACCAGAGAGGAGGTCAAATTGAAATTGGAGTTACAATTCAATTTTGTTAAGTTATTTTACTCTGCTTCGACATAAAATAGATGGAATCACGCTCTGTAGGATTTGAACCTACGACATCGGGTTTTGGAGACCCGCGTTCTACCGAACTGAACTAAGAGCGCTTTCATTCATTCAAAAAGAAAATCTTTTTCTATTCCTAATGGTATCTCACGTACGTATAGTCTCCACAAATTCAAGTTATACCCACTTTACTTTAATTGATCTCGTCGCTACTGCCTATAAAGAAGAAAGAAGTAATAGGTAGGGATGACAGGATTTGAACCTGTGACATTTTGTACCCAAAACAAACGCGCTACCAAGCTGCGCTACATCCCTTTTCCAAATTAAATTGTTGTTACAATGCCATTGTACACAATTCCTGTCTTCTTTTCCACATCATAATTTTCTTCTTCTTTCTTTCTCTATCTATATATAGAACCCTCGTGTCATTTCTTCTTTTTGGTCTCATATAATTAAGGAATTATATACATATAAAATCCAATATAATTTCGCCTATAAAGAAGGATTACTTTTCCTTGGTAATATATAGGAAGAAGGGGTCATCTTTTTCTTTTTTAGGGATAGGAAAAATTTCGTCCGATATGGTTCTTTTTATATATAGCATAACAATCTTGGGCAAGAGTTTATGATCATATATGTATTCCAACAAGGAAGGAGGATTTTCAATGCGGGATATAAAAACATATCTCTCTGTAGCACCCGTGCTAAGTACTCTATGGTTTGGTGCTTTAGCAGGTTTATTGATAGAAATTAATCGTTTATTCCCAGATGCTTTGTCATTCCCTTTTTTTTAATTCTAGTTATTGCTATGGGAGGGATAGATTTCTTCGTGATATGACAAAATTTGATCCTTTTCAATCTTTTTTTAGTATCGGAAGGAAAAAGAAAGAAAAGATGGATTGGGTTGAACCTCAGAGTCATTAAAAATTTGGTAAACCCCATTTTTGAAAATAGAAATTCAATTTAAAGGGGTACCCAAGCTAAATAAGGCCTCAGAAAGTCAGAGCATAGAAAAGGCGGGGCTGGCTAATTAAATGAAAGGATTTCGAACCAAAATCTTTGCTAATTCGACAAGGATTGTATTCTTTAATTATTTCTCTATTTTTTTATTACTTAATTAAAGAATAAAAAAAAATTATTCTAATGAATTTTATTCTTCTTCTTCGGATTCAAATAGAAGAATAAAAGAATAAGTAGAAGAATTAAGTTAAGTCAATCCAAAAAGAAAAGGAGGTTCATGGCCAAGGGAAAAGATGTTAGAATCAGAGTTATTTTGGAATGCATCAGTTGTGTTCGAAAAGGTGCCAATGAGGAATCGACGGGGATTTCTAGATATAGTACTCAAAAGAATCGCCACAATACACCCGGACAATTAGAATTCAAAAAATTTTGTCGTTATTGTCGCAAGCATACGACTCATCACGAAATAAAGAAATAGGAACATCGTGTGTTTGATCTTTCCAAACAACAGAAGAGTAAGAACTTCATATTTAATATATAAAGAAAAACATAGTATAGAATACAAAATACAAATCAACTCATCTGATTTCCGGTAGATATTATTTCATATGTATAGAGGGTATTCCATATACTATAATATGAATCAAATAAGATATGGATCAAAGAAAAACTACTTCTTCTGGATCCTAAATTAATAAAATAAAGAAGTGAATTTTCAAATTTTCAAATTTTAAATAAGGAATAAATCATGTATACATCTAAACAACCTTTCTTAAATCTAAGCAACCCTTTAGTAAATCCAAGCAAACTTTTAATAAATCCAAGCAACCCTTTCGTAAATCCAAGCAAACTTTTCGTAAATTCAAGCAACCTTTTCGTAAATCTAAACAACCTTTTCGTAGGCGTCCCCGGATTGGCCCGGGAGATCGAATTGATTATAGAAACATGAGTTTAATTAATAGATTTATTAGTGAACAAGGAAAAATATTATCGAGACGAATAAATAGATTAACCTTGAAACAACAACGATTAATTACTCTTGCTATAAAAACAGGCTCGTATTTTATCTTTCTTACCGTTTCGTAACTATGAGAACGAAAAGCAATTTCAAGCCCAGTCAATTTCAATAATTACAGGTTCTAGACCCAGAAAAAATAGACATATTCCTCAATTAACGCAAAAGTACAATTCCAATCGAAACTTAAGAAACAACAACCAAAATTTAAGAAACAACAACCCGGAACTTAAGTTCCGATTGTTGATGTTTTATTCGAATTCGAAAGGCCAGACCTATATATATTATAAAGAAAGTAATCCAGCTCGTTGATTCCTACCACTTAATCTTAATTTATTGTATCTTCCCGCGAGTTCCCTCTCCGGGAATTCATCTTTTATTATTCCAGTATATTACTTTATTTATACCTTTAATTGATGATCTTTATTTTATTGGAAATCGTTGTAAAGATTATTTGGATTTGATACAGCTACTTGTGCAAGCATTTTACGATTAAGAATCAATTTCTTCTTGTACAGGTTGTGTATTAATTTACTATAAACTATCGAATACTTTATATACCCGCGTTGCTGCGTTTATCCGAGTGATCCACAAACGACGAAAATCCCTCTTTTGCCTACCTCTATCTCGATGAGAGGAAACAAAAGCTCTTTTTACCTGTTGGGTAATCATTCGATTAAGTCTTAAATGAGCCCCTCTAAAGTTTGAGGCAAATGAACGCATTTTTGTTCGTCGTCTCCGGGCTATATATCCTCGCGGAACTCTGGTCATTGAATCAAATTAACCTTAATGAATAACTAATGATTTCTCTTCTTTTAGCCACCCTTTTTCTCATTAACTAACAAAACTAATTATTCGATATATAAAATATTAATTCCAATGGCTTTTGCTATAGTAACCTTCCCAACCACGATTTTTTAATTCACATCCGTTCAGTTATTTCTATACGAAATAACAAATTCATTCTAATAATACTAAAAAAAATAGTGGGTTCCATCGTTTTCTATGGTTCCCTTTTTAAACGGTGAGGCCCCTCTCTATACACCGGAGCCCTTTCTTTCATCAAAAGGTATTGCGAACTTGTATAGTCCACATTCTTTGGCTCTACCTATCCATTATAGAGTAAATAGCTCTTTTCACAATAAGAGTTATCCATACAGTGACGGTATTTAATTATGAAAGTTGGGCTAAGTAGCTGACCCTGTTAGTCCGTTCTTTTAAGATAAAGGAGCATAAGCCTTTTTCTTTTTATTACTATTTCCTCCGCTTAATGGATAACCATTTGCTACCAATGGGAGAATTGCTTCTTATTTCCAATTTAGATAATTGGATTGCACCAAAGGAAACCATAAATTCCATATACCATAGAAATCTAGGATAGAGAAGCTATATCCTATTCATTGGTACTAATCCTGGATACTTCAATTTTTTTTATATTTGTTTGAAGTCATGATCTGAACGAGTCGCACATACACCCTAGCACATGTTCCTCGACGCTGAGGGCATCCTTTAAGCGCGGCCGTTTTTCGAGCATTTCGTATTGGCTGTCTTGCGTTTCTAATAAGTTGTTTAACCGTCGGCATGTTGTATGTATATAGAAAAAAATGGATTGGTTTAGATCCATCTTAACCTGATGATTGCTCATCATGAAGTCTTTCTATTTTCTATTAAATCGAGGAAAACACGAATTTAGCTGTGAAATAACTTTACAAGAAATCCGGACACTACCAATCCTTAAACATTTCTGGAAACCACACTGGATCAGTATCGCAGTGCTTGTCAATCATTTCATCCCCTACAATATCGACAAGTCCATAAGCTTTGGCTTCGTCTGCTGACATAAAAAACATCCCTTTCCATGTCTTCGGATACAACCCAAAAAGGCTTGCCTGTTCTTACTGCATAAACCCTTGTGATCATTTCGCGAACTTTGTGTAACTCTTCTACTTCTAGTAAAAATTCTGGTGTCCTTGCCCGATAATAAGCACTAGCAGGTTGGTGAAGCATAATCCTCGCGTGAGGGAATGCTATACGCTTGGTGGGTTCTCCTCCAAGCAGAATGAAGGACGCCATGGAGGCGGCTATTCCGAGGCATCATTGTATATATATCTGGTGTCACCGTTTGCATCGTATCAAAAATAGCCATTCCTGAGATTAGCCACCCGCCTGGGGAGTTTATAAACAAAAAAATATCACTAATTCCATCTTCTATACTCAGATATACCATGAGACCTGTAATATGATTCGTGATCTCGCAACGAATCTCTTGACCTAAAAAAAGTGTCCTTTCTCGATACATAACATTGTATAAGTCAACCCAAGTCGCTTCTTCATCTCCAGGAATCCGGTAAGGTACTTTTGGAACACCAATGGGCATATTAGATTAATATTATTAAATTTAAGTAAGAAAACCACACTTTAATATGGAAACGTAAGAATGGAACAGAAAGAAAGAATCCGCAGTTTATTGTCTTAATTTTTATTCTTATTCTATATGAATATTATAGATTCTATTAATACGTAGATTGAAAGGTTATACATATAAGGAATGTAAGACAGATTGAATAAAGAAAAGGGAATGGGTGATTTGAATGCTAAACAAAGAGGGGTAGCGATCTATTCTTCGTTTTTTCCAAATTGGCCAAGTTACCCATTGCATATTGGCACTTATCGAGTATAGAATAGATCTGCTTCTCTTTCTTCTTATGAACAGAATTGGCTTCTTATTTTTAATGGAATGAAATAAATATTCGCGCTTTCTGACACAGAATCCCCTAGAAGGGTTAGGTACATAGGATATGGATAGTCTTTTTCAATGCGATAAAATAAAGCGACATCGTGTCTATTTTTCTTTGCTAAAGGGGTATTTCCATGGGTTTGCCTTGGTATCGTGTTCATACTGTCGTATTGAATGATCCGGGTCGATTGCTTGCGGTGCATATAATGCACACAGCTCTAGTTTCTGGTTGGGCTGGCTCAATGGCTTTATACGAATTAGCAGTTTTTGATCCCTCTGATCCTGTTCTGGATCCAATGTGGAGACAAGGTATGTTCGTAATTCCCTTCATGACTCGTTTAGGAATAACGGATTCGTGGGGTGGTTGGAGTATTTCAGGAGGAACTGTAACAAATCCGGGTATTTGGAGTTATGAAGGTGTGGCAGGTACGCATATTGTGTTTTCTGGCTTGTGTTTCTTGGCAGCGATCTGGCATTGGGTATATTGGGACCTAGAAATATTCTCTGATGAGCGGACGGGAAAACCCTCTTTGGATTTGCCCAAGATCTTTGGAATTCATTTATTTCTTGCAGGGGTGGCTTGCTTTGGCTTTGGGGCATTTCATGTAACGGGTTTGTATGGTCCTGGGATATGGGTATCCGATCCTTATGGACTAACTGGAAAAGTACAAGCTGTAAATCCAGCGTGGGGTGCAGAAGGTTTTGATCCTTTTGTTCCGGGGGGAATAGCTTCTCATCATATTGCTGCGGGTACATTGGGTATATTAGCGGGCTTATTCCATCTTAGTGTCCGTCCGCCTCAACGTCTATATAAAGGATTACGTATGGGCAATATTGAAACTGTACTTTCCAGTAGTATCGCTGCTGTTTTTTTTGCAGCTTTCGTAGTTGCTGGAACTATGTGGTATGGGTCAGCAACGACCCCAATCGAATTATTTGGGCCTACTCGTTATCAGTGGGATCAGGGATACTTTCAGCAAGAAATATATCGAAGAGTTAGCAATGGTTTAGCCGAAAATCTTAGTTTATCAGAAGCTTGGTCTAAAATTCCCGAAAAATTAGCCTTTTATGATTATATTGGTAATAATCCGGCAAAAGGGGGATTATTCAGAGCAGGCTCAATGGACAATGGGGATGGAATAGCTGTTGGATGGTTAGGACATCCCGTCTTTAGAGATAAAGAAGGACGTGAGCTTTTTGTACGCCGTATGCCTACTTTTTTTGAAACATTTCCGGTTGTTTTGGTAGATGAGGAGGGAATTGTTAGAGCAGACGTTCCTTTTAGAAGAGCAGAATCCAAATATAGTGTTGAACAAGTAGGTGTAACGGTGGAGTTCTATGGTGGCGAACTTAATGGAGTAAGTTATTCTGATCCTGCTACTGTAAAAAAATATGCGAGGCGTTCTCAATTAGGGGAAATTTTTGAATTAGACCGGGCTACTTTGAAATCTGATGGTGTTTTTCGCAGCAGTCCAAGGGGTTGGTTCACTTTTGGTCATGCTACCTTTGCTTTGCTCTTCTTTTTCGGACACATTTGGCATGGCGCTAGAACATTGTTCCGAGATGTTTTTGCTGGTATTGATCCAGATTTGGATGCTCAAGTGGAATTTGGAACATTCCAAAAAGTGGGAGATCCAACTACAAGGAAACAGGCAGTTTGATACACATTGTTATAGTATCTTTCACCTCTCTTTTTTGATTTGACATGGGAAACATCTCCCATCCTTTCTTTGACTCTTTTTCTTTCTTTATATGGGAAATTATCCCAAATGACAAATGAATAGGTGTGGAAGTTATAATTGTAAATAAACCAGGATCGAATCTATGGAAGCATTGGTTTATACGTTCCTTTTAGTTTCGACTTTAGGGATAATTTTTTTCGCTATCTTCTTCCGAGAACCACCTAAGGTTCCACCAACTCCAACTAAAAGAATAAAATAATTTCATTTAAGTAAGAAGTCCCCCTATCTGGGAGACTTCTTACTTAAATTAGTCTCCGTGTTCTTCGAATGGATCTCTTAATTGTTGAGAGGGTTGCCCAAACGCGGTATATAAGGCATACCCAGTAAAGCTTACAAGTAAACCAGATATGGAGATGGCGACTAAAGTTGCTGTTTCCATTTTTATAGAATTTCAAGATTACAATGGATCTACGAAAAGATCGTGTATTTACAACTACAACGGAATAGTATACAAAGTCAACACCAATGATTAAATAGAATTTATGGCTACACAAACCGTTGAAGATAGTTCTAAACCTAGGCCAAAACGAACTGGTGCAGGTAGTTTACTGAAACCCTTGAATTCGGAATATGGGAAAGTCGCCCCGGGTTGGGGGACTACTCCTTTTATGGGGATCGCAATGGCTTTATTCGCTATATTCCTATCTATCATTTTAGAAATTTATAATTCTTCCGTTTTACTGGACGGAATTTTAACCAATTAGGTTTCTACTAACTAAAACTAGGAAGTCAGAGTTTTTCCATCCAAAAAAGCCTTTCTAGTTTAAGATCTACATTTCTAGATATTATGGTAGTTCGACCGCGGAATTTTTTTGTTTCGGTATCTCTGGAATATGAGTGTGTGACTTGTTAGAATTGATCCTATTGATAATACATAGAAAGGGCCTGTTATCTCTATCAAGATGATTCTAATTCGTCAGATATTATTTATTCTAGTATCTGGAACACGAAATAGATAGAGTGGATCAAAAAAAAATGGAACTATGATTCATACTCACTATTAAGACCTCGCAACCAGACTGAAAAATTCAAGTAGTTCTTAAATAAAAATAAAAAAGAAATTTTCTTCCTTCCAATTTTGTTTGCCCAAAAGACAACTTTTTTTCTCTCGATTTTGTCGAGTCATTACACTGATTCAATAAATGATTATCAAGCGGTTCTTATTCGAAGAACCCTTGCCTTTTGTTTAGCTTGAGACTAAATCATCGTGGCTCTAGTATGAATCTAAGGTTTTAATTGAACTGATTCATAGGATCTCAACAAGATAATTTCTATATTACGCATAAAAAAACAAATCCTTTATAGGGAAGAGAAAAGTCAAGAAGCCTCTAATGACCAACATAAGGGAAAGGAAGAAAGAAAGACGCGCCAACTTGAGATTTTTTGGCATTATCATCACAAAGAAGATATTCCGGATTTTTCTTATTTGATATCTTCAAGGCAAATCGACCCAATTCAGTGGCTGATGAAGTTTTGAACCTTTTTTCTAATATTCGTTGAAAATTTTTGTGTTTCTGCTTGAGCCGTACGAGATGAAATTTTCATATACGGCTCTTAGAGGGGGACTCGGGTTAGTTACCTATCTCAATAAAGTATATGATTGGTTTGAGGAACGTCTTGAGATTCAGGCAATTGCAGATGATATAACTAGTAAATATGTTCCTCCCCATGTCAACATATTTTATTGTTTAGGGGGAATTACACTTACTTGTTTTCTAGTACAAGTCGCTACCGGTTTTGCTATGACTTTTTACTACCGACCAACCGTTACAGAGGCTTTTTCCTCGGTTCAATACATAATGACCGAGGCCAACTTTGGTTGGTTAATCCGATCAGTTCATCGATGGTCAGCAAGTATGATGGTTTTAATGATGATCCTGCATGTATTTCGTGTGTATCTCACAGGGGGATTTAAAAAACCCCGCGAATTAACTTGGGTCACAGGTGTGGTTTTGGCTGTTTTGACTGCATCATTTGGTGTAACTGGTTATTCTTTGCCTTGGGATCAAATTGGCTATTGGGCAGTCAAAATTGTGACAGGTGTACCTGACGCCATTCCGGTAATAGGATCGCCTTTAGTGGAGTTATTACGCGGAAGTGCTAGTGTGGGCCAATCCACTTTGACTCGTTTTTATAGTTTACATACCTTTGTACTGCCTCTGCTTACTGCCGTATTTATGTTAATGCACTTTCCAATGATACGTAAGCAAGGTATTTCGGGTCCTTTATAGGGAAGGCATATCATAGAGAATTATAATTATCATATATCATATCGGGTAGGTTTTGGTATTTCATTGCTACAAGCATGGGTTATTGTAAAATAACACATGTCATTTGGATACTTCTCTTCAACTCCAAAGTATTTTTATACAATACAAATAGTTGAAGTTAATTTTACGAAAGAAAAAAGGCGGATTATGGGAGTGTGTGACTTGAATTATTGATTTGGCCATGCAGATAAAGAATTGGATCTGCCACATTAGAATTCACAACCAAAGGTGTCTCCGCATCCAATCAACATGTAAGTCCCCTACCTAGGAAGGATAGGCTGGTTCACTTGAGGAGAATATCTTCTATGATCATACCGCAACCATGTCATCCATGAACAGGCTCCGTAAGATCCCATAGAGTAGAAATGGAATAAGTCATGTGACATGATCCAGTTCTCTATTTATTACACTTACCTTTTTATTATAGTATGGAAATGCATTCATTTTCTTTGCATCGATTGTGATCCGCAATACTATCGGAGTAAAAGAAGGGATCTAAGGAAGAATGTAGGCTAAACTTTTTGATTTTTTATTAGTAACAAGTAAATATTTTGTTTGGAGGTAAGAAACTTGCGATATTGAGGGGATAAATACCAACTAATCAAGAGACATGAGACAATCCACAAAGCAATTGATCATGATCAAATTTGTAAGCCCACTTGGATATTGAGCATTTACCCATAAGAATAGGATTATTTTCAATGAGTAGTTGTAGGTGCAACTTCGGAAAAGAGAATCTGATAAAGCTTTTCTTGCCTAGAGTCATTGAGTCATTATAAACCTTAATTCTATTAAGGATCTTCCGCGGTCTTATTTCTTTCACTCTTGCTCGAGCCGGATGATGATAAATTCTCATGTCCGGTTCCTTTGGGGGATGGATCCTAAAGAGTTCACCTATCCCAATAACAAAGAAACCAGACTTAAATGATCCTGTATTAAGAGCTAAATTAGCTAAAGGGATGGGACATAATTATTACGGGGAACCCGCATGGCCCAACGATCTTTTATATATTTTTCCAGTAGTAATTCTAGGTACTATTGCATGTAATGTAGGTTTAGCGGTTCTCGAGCCATCAATGATTGGTGAACCGGCAGATCCGTTTGCAACTCCTCTGGAAATATTACCCGAGTGGTACTTCTTTCCCGTGTTTCAAATACTCCGTACGGTACCCAATAAGTTATTGGGCGTTCTTTTAATGGTTTCTGTGCCAACAGGCTTATTGACAGTACCTTTTCTAGAGAATGTCAATAAATTCCAAAATCCATTTCGCCGCCCAGTAGCTACGACCGTTTTTTTAATCGGTACTGTAGTAGCTCTTTGGTTAGGTATTGGAGCAACATTACCCATTGATAAATCATTAACTTTAGGTCTTTTTTAGATATTTTTTGATTCATTCAACCGTGAAGTACCATAGGTATCTAGGAAATAGTTACTTCCAAGTGAATCTTCCCTAGATACCTAAAATCCATTTTATTATGATCCATTTCGCGAAAATATAGATTGTACCAAAGATGCTAAATTGTTTTCTTTTTATTCTAACTCGAAAAAGAAGAAGAAAAAAAATTGCAATGGATTTAAAACGAGAGTTTATTCTTAAGTAAATCAATTGGGAGATGCTTCTCTAGAGTGTCCCATATATGTTTTCTATCTTCCATACGAAAACTGTCAATTCTCAGAAGATCTTCTTCAGTCTTACTCAAAAGGTCCAATAGTGTATGTATATTGGCCCTTTTTAGACAATTATACGTTCTAGAAGTCAATTCTAATTGATCAATAAAAATACAATTCAATGGAATTCCTTTTTTGTTTTTCTTTAGATTAGTTAATCTTTTTTGAAAAGTAAAAAGGGGTGGAGTAAACCTGTTTTTATTTTCTTCGAAACTAGCGCCCTCTTCCTCCGCGTGTAGAAAAGGAAGAAATAAATCAATCAAATTACGAGAAGCCTCATAAAGTGCTTCCTTAGGGGTTAAACTTCCATTAGTCCATATTTCTAGAAAAAGTATCTCGTGTTTTTCATTTCCATTCCCACAAGAAAAAATACTATAATTCACATTTCGAACAGGCATGGATACAGCATCTATAGGATAACTTCCATCTTGATAGTTCTTTCTGAGTTCTGTCTGATATCCACGATCTCTCTTGATCTGTAAATCAATACAGAAATCAATGGGCTCTGTCAAGTTAGCTATAGGTTGTGCCGTATCAACGATTTCTACGGAAGGCGGTAAGATGATATCTTGAGCAGTTATGTATCTAGGACCTTTGACGCAAATGGATGCGTCTCTAACTCCATAGAGATTACTTCTCAATACAATTTCTTTCAAATTTAGTAAAATTTCTTGTACGGATTCTTCAATACCTGCTATTGTAGAATACTCGTGCGGCACGCTCCCAAATTTTGCACGTGTGATACATGTTCCTTCTATTTCTCCAAGTAAAGCTCTTCGCAAGGCAATACCGACGGTGTCCGCTTGACCTTTTCTAAGCGGGGACAGAATGAAACGACCATAATAAAGGCGCTTACTATCTACTCTTGATTCAACACACTTCCACTGTAGTGTTTGAGTGGATCCTGCTACCTCCTCTCGAACCATAATAGACTAGTATTATTATTTTATCATTGAATCGTTTATTTCTCTTGAAATGAAAGTTGAAAGCGGGTTAATTCTTTTACAGACGTCTTTTTTTAGGCGGTCGACATCCATTATGCGGCATAGGTGTTACATCGCGTATACAACTTAATCGCACACCACTTTTAGCAATGGCTCGTAATGCGGCATCTCTTCCACTACCAGCGCCCTTTACCATAACTTCTGCTCGTTGCAAACCTACTGTACGAATAGCATCTACTGCTGTTCTTTGACCAGCATAGGGTGATGCTTTTCTTGAGCTTTTGAATCCACAAGTACCGGCCGAGGACCAAAAAACCACCCGACCTTGTGGGTCTGTAACAGTTATAATGGTATTGTTGAAACTAGCTTGAACATGAATAACCCCTTTTGTTATTCTACGTGCACTCTTCCGTAAACTAAAACGTGCATTCCTACGTAAACCAATACGCACTTTCTTACGTGAACCAATTTTTGGTATAGCTTTTGCCATATTTTATTATCTCATAAATATGAGTTAGAAATAAAAAAAAGAAAAAAAGATACAAAGATATCCGTTTCAGGGTAAAATAAACCCTTTACTTTAATTATTTTAAATGAAATTATTTTATTTGGAATTGGAACATTTCCGCGGGTACTTTTTTTTACTTTTTAGAAAGTAAAGTTCTTTTTCGAAAGATTACCCCTGTCTTTGTTTATGCTTCGGATTAGAGCAAATGACTCTAATTCGTCCACGCCTACGAATCAGTCGACATTTTGTACAAATTTTACGAACGGAAGCTCTTATTTTCATATTTCCGTATCCTTTTTTAAACTATGAATCTAATCTTTTGGAAAAAATAAGTCTCTTCGCTTGAATTTTAGAACTTAGAATTTATTACCCTAGAAAAAAAAAGAAAAACCTAATCCTTTGAATCTTTGGTATCCTTCAAATCTTCGCTATCCTTCAAATCTTCGCTATCCTTCGAGTCTTCGATACGCTTCGAATCCTTATGGGGAAGTCTATAAATTATACGTCCCTTGCTTGAATCATAACGACTTACTTCAATTTTGACCCTATCCCCCATCAGTATTCGTATAGAACTAGACCGTATCTTTCCTGAAATATAGCCTAGGATGATGGTGTCATTCTCTAGCCGAACGCGGAACATTCCATTGGGTAGGGCTTCCGTAACTAAACCTTCGAAAGTTACTTTTGCTTCTCTCGGGTTTTTTTTTTCTCTCCTATTTTTTTTTTCTGTCATATTTTTTTTCTCCTATTTTTCTATTTTTATTTTAAAAATAGGAAGGGCGAGATAGAATTCGAGCACTATAGGCGGGGCGATTACCATATATAACATAAGACTTCTCCCCCAATTCTGTTTAGTCGAGCTTCTCGATCTGTCATTATTCCTCGAGAAGTAGAAAGAA
Source organism: Triticum urartu (assembly GCF_056163025.1). Lineage (NCBI taxonomy): Eukaryota > Viridiplantae > Streptophyta > Magnoliopsida > Poales > Poaceae > Triticum > Triticum urartu. The sequence continues at coordinate 5,927 of NW_028260879.1, read as the reverse complement.
TAGCAATTCCCATTCCACCCAAAACTTTAGGAATTCCTTGATAGTTGGTATAAATTCGTAAGCCGGGTCGGCTGATACGCTTTAAAAAGGTTCTTGTTCTATATATTCCTTTTATAGTCTTTCTCTTTTGATGTCGCAAAGTTGAAACCAAGAAATATCTGTTACGTTCCTGATGTTTCCGAACACTTTCAATAAAACCCTCTCGTAGAAGTATTTTAACAATGTTTTCGGTAATATTTGTAGATACTACTCGAACTGTTCCTTTTTTATTCATGTCCGCATTTCTTATAGAGGTTAGTAAATCAGCAATAGTGTCCTTGCCCATAAGACTCTAATTCTAGGTTCCTCCTAATTTTTCTATAATCAACATGTTTTCTTTTTTTTTTTTTCATTTTGGATTTTAAAACATATACGTAAAACACAATCTACTAAATTAATTCTTTGGTCTCAATTTCGCCTACTAGTATTTATAATACTTCAGGAGCTAATGAAACTATTTTGGTAAAATTCAATTCTCTCAATTCCTCGGCAATCGCGCCAAAAACTCGAGTTCCTTTTGGATTGCCTTTTTGATCAATTATAACCGCAGCATTGTCATCATAGCGGATTATTATACCGTCTTCGCATTTGAACTCTTTACATGTACGTACAATTACAGCTCGAATTACTTCGGATCTTTCTAGAGGCATTTGGGGCAATGCGTCTTTGATTACAGCAACAATAACATCACCAATACGAGCATATCGCTGATTACCAGCAGCTCCTATGACTCGAATACACATCAATTTTCGAGCTCCACTATTATCTGCTACATTTAAAAGGGTCTGAGGTTGAATCATATTATTTTGATTTCAATTTGTTATTTCAATGCAAAAGGATGAAAGAAATATTGTCTTTCCAGAAAGAAAAACCGAGCATTTTTTTTTATCTTCCATACCCCTTTTAGGGTTCTATATCTCTAATCGAATAAATTGACTTCGTATGGGCATTTTACTGGCAGCTATGGAGATAGCTGCTCTAGCTACAGTTTCAGATACTCCCCCCATTTCATAAAGTATACGACCAGGTTTAACAACGGATACCCAATATTCGGGGGACCCCTTTCCCGAGCCCATACGTGTTTCCGTGGGTCTTAGTGTAACCGGTTTGTCGGGAAATATACGTACCCATATTTTTCCACCACGACGTGCATATCGTGTTATTGCTCTTCGTCCTGCTTCTATCTGTCTCGCCGTGATCCAAGCGGGTTCAAGTGCTTGAAGAGCATATCTACCAAAACAAATACGATTGCCTCGGCAGGATTTTCCTTTCATTCTTCCTCTATGTTGTTTGCGAAATCTGGTTCTTTTGGGGTTATAGTCGATGGTTCTCTTTCTTAGTTCCATCTCTACTGCAAAACTGGACATGAGAGTTTCTTCTCATCCAGCTCCTCGCGAATGGAATCAGAAAGCATGTAAATTTCTCTAATTCATAATATTCCAAAATATTACGGTACGGATAGATACACATTAATAGATAATAGAAAAAGTTCGGTTTTTTTTATATTGAATTTGTTAAAACAGAAAAATATAATATATAGTCAAAAAAGAAGATCTAGAATATATCCAGATGTGTGTGTATATTTATCTAAATTCTATATTTATAGATAATGTAATCCTTCTTAAAAAAATCCTTATTTTTACTCTTATTGAATCGCGGTAAAGTATTCTAATTCAATAAGAATTTCGCGGGCGAATATTTACTCTTTCCTGTCTTATTTGTTAATTTATAAACTTACCAAATAAGACAATTTTTTTGGTTTGTTCCGCCATCCCACCCAATGAAGTGTTAGGATTCTTTTCAATAAAATCCTATGGAATCATAGGTTCTGTCGTTCCCACTGCTTCTCCTTGAATGGTTAGGTCTGAATCCCGCAACGGAGCTTCCAAAAAATTTCTTTCCGAGTTAATTTTCTCAGTTTTATTAACCCGGGCGGCTCTTTATTATTGCTTTAAATTTGTAGTTCTTGTTTCAAGTTACAATTTTTAATTCTCTATTATTTTTATTATATTGATGCTTTATCACATTGCCTTTTATGATGTAATTCATAGACCATACATAGTGGAATCCTATATCTTATTTATTTCCTCTTCCTTCTTTCTATCATCCCTCCCTTTATCCACATCCCTTTAGTTTTGCTTCACAACCTAGAATCCCTTTTCTTTTTTAGAGAAAAAATTGCAGTTGCTACAACTATATGACACATCTACTCATTTATGTTATGATAGAGGTATTTATTCATATAGTGACTGTTTCTTAGTTAGGATCTCGACAATACGAAGCAATAGGTTGGTTATTAGTTAATTTTCTATAATTACTAAGTTTTTTTCTTAAAAAAAAGAAAAAAATAACGAGTCACACACTAAGCATAGCAATTATATTAAATGATTTATCAATTTTCATTAAATCTTATAGAAAGAGGTATAATTTCTTCTTTTGCAGGGATTTCAGGAAAAAAGTCTCTTGTCATTTTTTATTCTATCAATGGACAGAATCCGAAGACAAGATTACTTATTCTTCGTCTACGAATATCCAAATTTTTACACCTAATACTCCATAGATAGTCCGAATTGGATAGCAGCAATAATCAATTTTAGCGCGAATTGTTTGGAGGGGAAGTCTACCCTTTTTAATAGATTCGGCGCGTGCAATTTCTTTTCCTCCGAGACGACCCGCAATTTTTACTTTTACTCCCCTTATATCTGCTTTTTTAGTTAATTCAATGGCTTTTTTCATTGCCTTTCGGAATGAAACTCTATTTTTTAATTGGAAAGCTATATATTCTGCAAGAATGTTAGGCTGTCTATAAGGTTCTTTAACTTTTTCGATAGAAATATTAAATCTCTGGTTTACAGAGTTAATTTCCTTTTGTAGATCTTTCTCTAATTCTTCGATTGCTCCTTTTTTCTTTAATAAATTTGGGAATCCAATATGGATTATGACGTGGATCGTATCGATTTCTTTTTGGATTTCTATATGTGTAATTACTTCGGAACTTGAACCTGAGTCCATTTTTCTATTATGTGTAATTACTTCGGAACTTGAGTCTGATTCTATTTTTCTATTCGAGCCCTTTTTCCTATTCTTTTGTATATAGTTCTTGATACAATCCCTTATTTTTTTATCTTCCTGTAGACCTTCAGAATAATTTTTTGGTTGTGCGAACCAAAAGGAATGGTGTTTTTGGGTTGTACCAAGTCTGAAACCGAGTGGATTTATTTTTTGTCCCATATTTTTCTATTCTATATTTTTTTTACTGGGAATCGAAATCTTAGATGGATCTAAAGGTTATTTAGATTTCTTTACTATATTTAGTACAATTGTTATATGACACATGCTTTTTTTTATGGGGAAACTACGTCCTCGAGCTCGAGGTCTGAATTTCTTCATAATAGTACTCCTACTGACTTCGGCTTTAGTAATAAATAAATTCGCTTTGTCGAAATCCCTATAATGAGTAGCATTTGCGGCTGCCGAATAAACCAACTTTAAGATGGGATAAGATGCTCGATAGGGCATGAGGTTCAGTATCATAACAGTTTCCTCGTAGTAACGCCAGCGAATCTCGTCAAGAACTCTTTGTGCTTTGAAAACAGACATAGGGATACGTTTTTGTGCTTTGAAAACTCTCTCGAACTTAAGTAGACGATCGGTTGGAACTTTCCTTGCGAGTTTCCTTAGCCCACTTTTCTTCTTCTTTATCCTAGGGATATACTTTACTAGTTTGAAACTTGTCATAAATAAGGTTATTCCCCGCCTACCTTTACTTTATTTTGAATCTTTTTTTCTTCTTAATCTTTCTATTCAGAATTCAGTTAACGACGAGATTTAGTATCCTTTCTTGCATTTTCATAACTCGTGAAATGCCGAGTAGGCACGAATTCCCCCAATTTGCGACCTACCATAGGATTTGTTATGTAAATAGGTATATGTTCCTTTCCATTATGAATCGCGATTGTATGGCCAACCATTGTGGGTAGAATGCTAGATGCCCGGGACCACGTTACTATTGTTTCTTTCTCCTCCTTCATATTGACCTTTTCTATCTTTGCCAATAAATGATGAGCTACAAAAGGATTCGTTTTTTTTCGTGTCACAGCTGATTACTCCTTTTTTCCTTTTTAAAGAGTGGCATTCTATGTCCAATATCTCGATCGAAGTACGGAGGTCAGAATAAATAGAATAATGATCAATGGAAAAAAGAAAAAAATCCTTTAGCTGGATAAGGGGCGGATGTAGCCAAGTGGATCAAGGCAGTGGATTGTGAATCCACCATGCGCGGGTTCAATTCCCGTCGTTCGCCCATCGCATTATTGCAAATTCCAAAAATGCAATTTTCCATATTCCTAGTTACGTATTTACTTACGGCGACGAAGAATAAAACTATCGCTATATTTTTTCCTTTTCCTAGTTCTTCTTCCAAGCGCAGGATAACCCCAAGGGGTTGTGGGTTTTTTTCTACCAATGGGAGCTTTCCCTTCACCGCCCCCATGGGGGTGGTCCACAGGGTTCATAACTACCCCTCTTACTACGGGGCGTTTACCTAGCCAACACTTAGATCCGGCTCTACCCAAACTTTTTTGGTTCACCCCAACATTACCCACTTGTCCGACTGTTGCTAAGCAGTTTTGGGATACTAAACGGACCTCCCCAGATGGTAATCTTAAAGTGGCCGATTTACCCTCTTTTGCAATGAGTTTCGCTACAGCACCTGCTGCTCTAGCTAATTGCCCACCCCTTCCACGTGTGATTTCTATGTTATGCATGGCCGTGCCTAAGGGCATATCGGTTGAAGTAGATTCTTCTTTTCTCTCAAAAAACCCCTTCCCAAACTGTACAAGCTTCTTCCAAAGCATACGGCTTTCTAGATGTATATGACGATCTCTAGACAGATGGATCTTATATGAATCATATGATGAAGTACCACATGAGTGGATATATAGGAAAGGAATCCAAATCTGCCGAATCGCTCATGTTATGATCTTCTACATCCTAGGTCTCTGCGTTCCGTCATCTGGCTTATGTTCTTCATGTAGCATTCAGATCGAATGACTCTATGAAATTACGTCGATACTTCCACATATTATGGGTAACGTAGGAGACATCCCTATTTTCCCCCGGGGGTCTTAATTACCACTGCTTAGCTTTCAATTTGCCTCTGACCATCAAATTAAATGTGAATAACCCGTCCTCCTCTCTTTGAAACAAGGGGCGCTTCCGGTTCTGTGCGTGCTTCAAACAATTTTGTCTTCTCCATATTACCATATCTCTAGAGCCAATAATTTTCTATGAGGAACTACTGAACTCAATCACTTGCTGCCGTTACTCAACAGTTTTCTGTTGAGGTCTATCCCGTAGAGGTAGTCAAATTGGATCAGTGATCGATTTCTAGGTTTCGTCGTAAACCTAATTGGTTACTTCCAATTACGTAAATCAATAGTTCAAACCGCACTCAAAGGTAGGGCATTTCCCATTGATATAGGAACTTTTGTACCAGAAACAATAGTATCTCCAATTATAGCCCCTCTGGGATGTAAAATATATCTCTTCTCACCATCCCCATAGTGTATGAGACAAATGTATGCATTTCGATTAGGGTCGTATTCTATGGTTACGATTCTACCAGATATGTCTTTTTGATTCCGTCGAAAATCTATTTTACGGTATAGGCGCTTATGACCTCCCCCTCTATGCCTTGCGGTAATGATTCCTCTGGAATTACGACCTTTACCACAACGGTGCCGTCCATGGATCAAATTATTTCGTGGATTGGATTTCACTTGCCTGTCTACGGTTCCCTTGCGTGTGCTCGGGATAGGTGTTTTGTATAAATGTTTCGCCGTATTATTAAGTATTCTCCTTTAGTTTTTTTCTCTATCTAGAAGTGG
>NW_028260878.1:0-36041 GCF_056163025.1 Triticum urartu | reverse complement strand
TCTACCATTGAGTTAGCAACCCAGATAAAAAAAGGATCTTAGATACGATCGAAATCCAAAAATCAATGGAATTACACCGCGCGCTTCTGTCAAAACATTGAACTAGCAAGACATCAAAAGATTTTTTTTATCGACCATGAAAAACACTCAAATGCCAAAACGAACAGGTCCGGTGAAATTCCACTAAAGTAAAGTTAAAAAAAGAGCGACCCTAATCACGATGGCCAAATTCTCCTTATTTTTAGCGATTTTTATTAACAAAAAATATATATTATAAAAAATATATATTATATTGTATGAGAATACATGCAAGAGGAACACCCTTATCATTTGAGCGAAGTGTAGGCGGAAAAATTGAATATGGAGTGAGGATAAAGAGACCCATCTATCTACAAATTCTATTTGTTCAATAGACCTTTGTCAATGGAAATACAATGGTAAGAAAACAAATTAGATAGAAAAAGTAAATAAAATAGGGGCTTATGTTGGATTGGCACGATATAATATAAATCCAAATAGGATTAAAAAAGAGGTAAATTGTGTCTAAATAATTAGACAACTAGGAATACTAATAATCTTCTCCTATCCTATTTTTTGATTCATTTAGTTCTTCAATTAACTCAAAGTTCTTTCTTTTTCTTTAAAGAATTCTGCCTTCCTTAAAATATCATAAACAGTTCTTGTTGGTTGAGCACCCTTTTCAAGGAAATAGAGAATAGCTGGAACATTTAAACAAGTTTGATTCTTTATCGGATCATAAAAACCTACTTTTTGAAGATCTCTTCCTTCTCTTCGAGATCGAACATCAATTGCAACGATTCGATAGACAGCTTATTGGGATAGATGTAGATAAACAACGCCCCCCCCTAGAAACGTATATGAGGTTTTCTCCTCATACGGCTCGAGAAAATGATTCGAATTTCTGTCGATAATAATAGAAATTAGACTATGACGTGCATTAATTTCCTTACAGAAAAAACAAATTTCATTTATACTCATGACTCAAGTGGGCTAATTTTGCCTGACAAACTTCGAAGGCAAAATCCTTCCAAAATTTTTGAGTCGTCTTTAAACTCTTTTCTTTGTCTCATTTCGAACGAATTGACTTTTATTCCTTATTCTAATCCAACTCTGTTGTTGAGACAATTGAAAATTGTGTTTACTTGTTCTGGAATCCTTTATCTTTGATTTGTGAAATCCTTGGGTTTAGACATTACTTCGGGAATTCCTATTTTTTTCTTTCAAAAGAGTAGCAACATACCCTTTTTTCTTATTTCCTTCGATAAAGCATTTATCTCTTCTATAGAAATCTAATAAGAGGGATTGATTCTGATATACTTTTATTGGACTTTCTTCTTATTTTAACCTTTCGATTTATTTCTATATTAAGGATAGACTGACAAAGTTGGCCTAATTTATTAGTTTTCACTAACCCTAGATTCTTTCCCTTGATAAAAAAAATTCTGTCCTCTCGAGCTCCATCGTGTACTATGTTACTTAAACCCAGCGCAAATTTGGTTCGGAACGAATAGAACAGGCTATGTCGAGCCAAGAGCATTTTCATTACTATGGAAAATGATGGATAGCAAAATCCACAATCGATCATGTCCTTCAAGTCGCACGTTGCTTTCTACCACATCGTTTTAAACGAAGTTTTACCATAACAAACATTCCTCTTTTCATTGCAAAGTGGTATAGAGAATTGATCCAATATGGATGGAATCATGAATAGTCATTGGTTTAGTTTTTTTATACTAATTAAAACTTGCTATCTATGGAGCAATATGGATAAAAGAAAGTAAGTATTTATCCGGGAAGCCTCCGCCAAGATCCAATTTATTTAAACCCATATTAAAATTCTATCATATGAATGAAACATAGTTTGAAAAAGACGACTAAACAAGTTTGCTTAAAACTTATTTATTCTTAAATTTCCACCCTCAACGGATGGCTCGAGATGATCAATCTTGAAGTGAGAAAAGAAGGATTGACTCTTCCTCAATAAATAAACTATCAACCTCCAAAAAAGTTTAATTAATTTAATTACTAGAATTAGAATTCTAGTAGTAATATATTTTTTCAGTACCAAAAACAATTAACTATAATAACTAAATAAACTATTCCAATGAAAAGATTGAAAGTTTTTGGTAGTTATAGAATTCTCGTACTTCTTCAACTCGAATACCAAAAGGAAGAAAAAAATATGACTAAGTGATTTTATAGTAGAGGCATATCCTGAATGTGCTTGATAGATCCCATTTTTTCATGAAAATAAAGATAGTCAATTTGACTGGACTTAAGACTTTATTATGTTTTCTGAGAAAGAATAAGATATCATTATTCTCTTTAATAAACTTTTGTCTCGTACGGAATACTATATGATTTCACCGTTTGTTTCATCAGAAACAATCTGGGACGGAAGGATTCGAACCTCCGAGTAACGGGACCAAAACCCGCTGCCTTACCACTTGGCCACGCCCCATTTCGGGTTTTATGCGACACTAATAAACACTAGTATGTTTATTTGTTATTCGTCAATACCATTTCAATTACATAAAAAAGGAGGGATATTCTCTTGCTAGTATTCTACACATGCGGATAATATAGAATCAAAAAAATGCATTGATCATTACATGGAATTCTATTAAGATATTATATGAAAGTCGAATTTATTCCACTCTCATTTGAGAGTGCGAATACAAGGAGGTATTTTGTGTTTGGGAAAGTCCGAAGAAAAAAGATTTTGAATCTGCCTTTTCCTTCTTTCCCTTAAAAAAATAACTCAAGAAAAATCCAATTATTTACTCTACAAGAATGAAATGCTTGTTATGCCTAATATACTTAGTTTAACCTGTATCTGTTTTAATTCTGTTCTTTATCCTACTAGTTTTTTCTTTGCCAAATTACCCGAAGCTTATGCTATTTTCAATCCAATCGTGGATATTATGCCTGTTATACCTCTATTCTTTTTTCTATTAGCCTTTGTTTGGCAAGCTGCTGTAAGTTTTCGATGAAATCTTTAGTACTCTGTATGCCAAATTGAATGATGTGTTCATTCCAAAAAAATTTTAAAATGGGTAAAAGCCGAGAAGTTTTATATTTTTATATTATGAACCTTCGATTCTAAAATTTAAATTCTTCTACATTGAATGGGTAGCTACAGCAATAAATTTGGATCAGCCTTTCTACTCCCCTGCACCTAGGTTGAGCAGGTACCTAAAGGTACCTACACAATACCTAACCACCTAACCCTATTTTTGCTATTGATAAGAGTGCTTATTATAAAAGAATTCTTGCAATTTTTTTCAAGAATTCTTTTTTGCATTTTTAGGTATAAAAAAAAACCATCCTAGTGGATCCGTGTGGTAAGGAAAAACTGGTAATCTATTCCTTAAAAAAAAATCTTGGAGATTATGTAATGCTTACTCTCAAACTTTTTGTTTATACAGTAGTGATATTCTTTGTTTCACTCTTTATCTTTGGATTCTTATCTAATGACCCAGGACGGAATCCTGGACGCGAGGAGTAAAAATTCAGTTTTTTTTTTTCTTATTGGATTTGTTTCGTACATTTATCTATGAGAAAATCCGGGGGTCAGAATTCTTTCCAATTCGAAAGTCCCAAATGATCCAAGGGAGCGGAAAGAGAGGGATTCGAACCCTCGGTACAAAAAAATTGTACAACGGATTAGCAATCCGCCGCTTTAGTCCACTCAGCCATCTCTCCACGTTCCAAAGCGAAAGGTTTCCGTGATATGATATAGGCAAGAAATAAGAAATAACGGTTGCAAAAAACCCCTTTTTTTTCTTTCAAAAGTCTATAAAAATTATATTGCCAATTCCATTTTAATTATATTCTTTTTTCTTAATGTTAATAAAAAAAGAAGAAAATTCTTGTTTTTTCTTTCTAAAAATCGATATTGGCCGAGAGACAATCAAATAGATTTTCTCTTTAGCGGGCATTTCCATATAGGACTTGTTATAATTATAATAAAACAAGCAGGTTATATAAAAAAAACGCTTTTTTTGTCGATTATTTATCAAGAAAGCAAAAAGGGTTCTTATCAAATCCACCATAAAATTGGAAAGAAGCATAAAGTAAGTAGACCTGACTCCTTTAATGATGCCTCTATCCGCTATTCTGATATATAAATTCGATGTAGATGAAATTGTATAAGCGAATTTTTTTTATTTCCTTAGACTTAGACCGCGCAAGACAAGAATTTTTCGCTATTTACGATTTCATATTCTTGTTACTAGATGTTCTATAGGAATAAGAAGAAATCGCAACTCCTTTGCGCTACACATAAAATTGGATTTCGAAGGTCCATTTTTTTTTTTCAGAATCCTCTATTATTTTAGTTCTTCCACCCATGCAATAGAGAGGGAATGGGAAAAGAAGGGTTACTTTTATTTGCATTTTTCCCTTAAAAGATAGACTTTGAAATAGGAGTCTTGGAATAATGCTGAATTCAAAGGTTTATTTCTTTCTATAGTATAAGAAAAACAATTTATTTCTATTTCTATAGTATAAGAAAAACAAATAAATAGTATAAGAAAAACAAATCGAATCAAATTCATGGATTTACCACGACCTCGGTTGTGACTGTGACTCCATAGATAAAAATGGGAAATTTCTCTCTTCGAGACCATTGAAAAAGGGCATTGAACGAGAAAGAAATCGTCCACAGATAATAAAACTATCATATGCCTTGGAAAGTGATATGAGGTGCTCGGAAATGGTTGAAGTAATTGAATAGGAGGATCACTATGACTATAGCCCTTGGTAGAATTCCTAAAGAAGAAAATGATCTATTTGATACTATGGATGACTGGTTACGAAGGGACCGTTTCGTTTTTGTAGGATGGTCTGGCCTATTGCTCTTTCCTTGTGCTTATTTCGCTTTAGGGGGTTGGTTTACAGGGACAACTTTTGTAACTTCTTGGTATACCCATGGATTGGCTAGTTCCTATTTGGAAGGTTGTAATTTCTTAACCGCAGCAGTTTCTACCCCTGCCAATAGTTTAGCACACTCTTTGTTGCTACTATGGGGGCCCGAAGCACAAGGAGATTTTACTCGTTGGTGTCAATTAGGCGGTCTATGGACTTTTGTAGCTCTCCACGGGGCTTTTGCACTAATAGGTTTCATGTTACGCCAATTTGAACTTGCTCGGTCTGTTCAATTGCGGCCTTATAATGCAATCTCATTCTCTGGTCCAATTGCTGTTTTTGTTTCTGTATTCCTTATTTATCCACTGGGGCAATCTGGTTGGTTCTTTGCGCCGAGTTTTGGCGTAGCAGCGATATTTCGATTCATCCTTTTCTTCCAAGGATTTCATAATTGGACGTTGAACCCATTTCATATGATGGGAGTTGCCGGAGTATTAGGTGCGGCTCTGCTATGCGCTATTCATGGAGCGACCGTAGAAAACACTCTATTTGAGGACGGTGATGGTGCAAATACCTTCCGTGCTTTTAACCCAACTCAAGCTGAAGAAACTTATTCAATGGTCACTGCTAACCGCTTTTGGTCCCAAATCTTTGGTGTTGCTTTTTCCAATAAACGTTGGTTACATTTCTTTATGCTATTTGTACCCGTCACCGGTTTATGGATGAGTGCTATTGGCGTAGTTGGCTTGGCTCTGAACTTACGTGCCTATGACTTTGTTTCCCAGGAAATCCGTGCAGCGGAAGATCCTGAATTTGAGACTTTCTACACCAAAAATATTCTTTTAAACGAGGGTATTCGTGCGTGGATGGCAGCTCAGGATCAGCCTCATGAAAATCTTATATTCCCTGAGGAGGTTCTACCACGTGGAAACGCTCTTTAATGGAACTTTCGTTTTAGCTGGTCGTGACCAAGAAACCACCGGCTTTGCTTGGTGGGCTGGGAATGCCAGACTTATCAATTTGTCCGGTAAACTGCTTGGAGCTCATGTAGCTCATGCCGGATTAATCGTATTCTGGGCCGGAGCAATGAACCTATTTGAAGTGGCCCATTTCGTACCAGAAAAGCCCATGTATGAACAAGGGTTGATTTTACTTCCACACTTAGCTACTCTAGGTTGGGGAGTAGGGCCAGGGGGGGAAGTTCTAGATACTTTTCCGTACTTTGTATCTGGCGTACTTCACCTAATTTCCTCCGCAGTCTTAGGCTTCGGTGGCATTTATCACGCGCTTCTGGGACCCGAGACTCTTGAGGAATCTTTTCCATTCTTTGGTTATGTCTGGAAAGATAGAAATAAAATGACTACAATTTTGGGTATTCACTTAATTTTGTTAGGTCTAGGTGCTTTTCTTCTAGTACTCAAGGCTCTTTATTTTGGCGGTGTATATGATACCTGGGCCCCTGGGGGGGGAGATGTAAGAAAAATTACCAATTTGACCCTTAGTCCCAGTGTTATATTTGGTTATTTACTAAAATCTCCTTTTGGTGGAGAAGGGTGGATTGTTAGTGTAGATGATTTAGAAGATATAATTGGTGGGCATGTATGGTTGGGTTTTATTTGTGTATTTGGCGGAATTTGGCATATTTTAACCAAACCCTTCGCATGGGCTCGCCGTGCATTTGTATGGTCTGGAGAAGCTTACTTGTCTTATAGTTTAGCTGCTTTATCTGTCTTTGGTTTTATCGCTTGTTGTTTTGTATGGTTCAATAATACAGCTTATCCGAGTGAGTTTTATGGACCCACCGGGCCAGAAGCTTCTCAAGCTCAAGCATTTACTTTTCTAGTTAGAGACCAGCGTCTTGGAGCTAATGTGGGATCCGCTCAAGGACCCACAGGTTTAGGTAAATATCTAATGCGTTCCCCAACTGGGGAGGTTATCTTTGGAGGGGAAACTATGCGTTTTTGGGACCTTCGTGCTCCATGGTTAGAACCTCTAAGGGGCCCCAACGGTTTGGACTTGAGTAGGTTGAAAAAAGACATACAACCTTGGCAAGAACGACGCTCAGCAGAATATATGACCCACGCTCCTTTAGGCTCTTTAAATTCCGTGGGTGGCGTAGCTACCGAGATCAATGCAGTTAATTATGTCTCTCCTAGAAGTTGGTTATCAACTTCTCATTTTGTTCTAGGATTCTTCTTTTTTGTGGGCCATTTATGGCATGCAGGAAGAGCCCGAGCTGCTGCAGCAGGTTTTGAAAAGGGAATCGATCGTGATTTGGAACCTGTTCTTTACATGAACCCTCTTAACTAAGATTTTCTTATTTATACCTGTTCTACTTTTTTTCTGTTCTGGCTCGGTTATTCCATCTAGCCGAGCCATTCATTCCTTTTTATGAAAGAAAGATAAGGGACAGAAAAAAAAAATAAATAAAAATGAAAGAAACAAACGTATTCAATAAGCAAAAGGAGAGAGAGGGATTCGAACCCTCGATAGTTCCTAGAACTATACCGGTTTTCAAGACCGGAGCTATCAACCACTCAGCCATCTCTCCACAGCCTAATCCTTATTTTACTCCTACAAATAGAACATAGCCATATAAAAAATAAAAAGATTTATTAGCCTCTAGAAAGATATCAGATACAAGTTCCTTTTCGATATATCTCTGTATACTGTATACACGGATACAGGATCCGCTATACCCGCTTGTGAAATAAAGAGTAAATAATCTCTTCTCACCCCCATATCCAAATAAAAAAGCGGTTTAAGTAATAAATTTGAATTAAAGAGAAGAATCAATGGATTCATGATTAAACCCCTCCTACTTCTTGTATTTTTTTACAATTTTGGTTTAAGTGAGGGATCAAATATGTAGTCAACTTTATTTGATGGTAGCTTGGAGGATTAGAAATATGACTATTGCTTTCCAATTAGCTGTTTTTGCATTAATTGCGACTTCCTCAGTCTTAGTAATTAGTGTACCCCTTGTATTTGCTTCTCCTGATGGTTGGTCAAATAATAAAAATGTTGTATTTTCCGGTACATCATTATGGATTGGACTAGTCTTTCTCGTAGCTATTCTGAATTCTCTCATTTCTTAAATGAAATTTGGTTAATATTTATTAACCCCATAAAAAAGAAATAATAAAGGCCATTTCTTCTAAAAAATTAGAATAGTGAGACGTATTAAAACGCAATTTGCGTTCCGAATTGCTAGCTCTTCTCTTTCAGTATTATGAAATTCCATTCCCATTAGAATATTCATTGACAGATAATAAAAAAAGGAAAACTCTAATATAATAGAAAATGAAATGAAACGGTCGACCCAGACATAGAAGGTCGACCCAGGCGGATATACGCTATAAAATATATACCGTAGCGAGCGTAGTTCAATGGTAAAATATCTCCTTGCCAAGGAGAAGATACGGGTTCGATTCCCGCCGCTCGCCCGCTTAATTTATCAAAGTACTATGATAAAAAGTTTAGTCTAGTTAACTGTTTAACTACTTATATTAAATTAAGTATTAATTAGGTGTTAGTCTAGTGCCGTATCCCTTACTATCTTACCCTTCCTTTGCATCCCACTCAAAAAAAGAGGGCGCTCCAGAGGCAGAAATAGAACTCGCCAACAGAGCTCCAAAAATTGGGTATTAACTGAGACAAACAACGGGCAAACTTTTTTTAAAGGGAAGGGAGAGGTAGACTGTCCCTTTCGTTTCATTTTTATTTTCTGCAGGGTAGGGAGAGGCCTTGCGCCTTCTTTTTTTGAAGGCAAGTGACTTCGCAAACTGCTCAATTTTGCCCTCTAGGGCCGGGAACTAATGAATAAAAAAGGGTTGGATACGCCCCTCTACCATACATATCTAGAGAAATAGAATAGTCCTTTTATACAGACTGCTAAGTGCGGAGACGGGAATCGAACCCGTGACCTCAAGGTTATGAGCCTCGTGAGCTACCAAACTGCTCTACTCCGCTCTGGAGTACCAGAAACTGGTGGACAAAAAAGGCTTGAATACAAGCCTCTAACATGTCTAGACAAATAGAATACTCCTTTTATACAGAATGGAGCGGGTAGCGGGAATCGAACCCGCATCGTTAGCTTGGAAGGCTAGGGGTTATAGTCGACGTTGGTTGATTATTTTTAACGTCTCTAATTCAAAACCGAACATGAAATTTTGATTTCATTCGGCTCCTTTATGGATATTCTCACCACTTAACATCTATGTCAGCTTTTCTATTTGAATGGAACCAAAGCTCTCCGCTTTCTAGATGATCCTTATAGAGTAGGAGATAGAAATTCTATCTAAATTCATCTAATCTACTTACTTCGTTCCCTAATTTCATTCAAGAGATCCTGAGGAAAAGAATTGGGTTTCCACCGAGCTGAAACAATATGCGGATGGTTCTAGTAAACCAAAACTATCGTTTTTTAGCTATTTGGCTTCCTTATTCCTTATTTTAAGAAGATTTAGTTACGATTGGAAATCAACTTTTTTGTATCTTCATCCATAGATCCTTTACTCATATTTTCAAAATTGGAATACTTAATCCAATGCAAAATTATGCTTCGCGACTCTGTACTCATAATCCTATTTTTATTTTGGATGCAATTTAAATTAGTCTTTGGATACAAATCGCCAGAATGTATATTCTTCCTCAATATGCTATTGAGAGGAAAAGGATTTAATCCTTTATAAGAACTAAAGTTTTCATCGGAATATAAAAATAAAAAACTTAAGGATGCCTTAAGTATATCATTTCAAATTCAGTTATTAATAGAACGAATCACACTTTTACCACTAAACTATACCCGCTACATTGTAGATTATGGTATAAATGGTACCCTTTGTCAAGGATAGCCATTTGACAAGAAGGCTAATTCCCCCTTATTGAATCAGATGGAGAAGGTTCATGACACTGAGCCGTTGGTACTTCTACTTCGATCGCTCGCCTTTACTTTAGGATTTAGATAGCCCCTCTGGTCTGTAAAAAAAATCTTTTCTTACCATGCTAATAGCGCCTGAACCAAATGTATTTATTTTGATTAGGATCCTATTCTACGGTTACGACTACAATAATAATTATTTACTTTGCAAGGACGTAAGTGTGTCAGACTGCTAAATTGTTTTATTATTCCTACAATATAAACTAGGGGATATAGGGGGTAACACTGTCCCTATAAATTCCTTTTTTCCTTTTCTTTTTTGTCCAGAATTGAACAAAAAAGAAATTATGGAAGATGTTTTCTTCCCCCATTAAGTCCGAGCCATAGAGTAAGAGTGAGATGAGTTTTCCAAATTCATCATAGACTTTCCCTATGGCTTGATAGAAGTAAGCAGCAAAGAGTCGTAACTTAAAGAAAAAAACGGACAGGGCCGACAGATTTACCTGATGTAAAGAAGATCCTAAAAGTCTCTGATTAGTCGACTCTCTCCATTTAACACTTTCCTCTCTCTCCTTTTTTCCACTGACTCAATTCTAGTTTATTAGATTCTTGTTTAAAAGAATGCAAAAAGTTCAATAGAACTAAGAACACATAAAAAATAGCATAGAGGATCAAGGCCATTACCAAAAGTTCCTCCCAAGGAT
The DNA here is from genome assembly GCF_056163025.1 of Triticum urartu. Lineage (NCBI taxonomy): Eukaryota > Viridiplantae > Streptophyta > Magnoliopsida > Poales > Poaceae > Triticum > Triticum urartu. The sequence goes on along the minus strand of NW_028260878.1, from coordinate 25,565 downwards.
CCTATATCCTATTGGGTATCTGTTCCCCGCCTTTTCCCGCTAGGATCGGAAATCTTATATTTTCCATATCCATATACCGTTGAATCCTTGGGGTTCCAGAATCCGCCTATTTTACTAGTCTTCGGAAACGGAAAACCCTGAACCAAGAAGAGTTGGATATGTTATGTAGGGTATGTTTTTTTTTATTAATTTTATTTTGAGCTCTCAAGATATCGATATATACATATACAATCTCTACATAATGTCTCTCTCTCTATCTCTATATATTATATATATAATATGTACATTATGCAGTAGACCCATAATGGGAAATCCAAGTGGCTAATTTTTGAATTAAATAAAAAGCCCTTTTAACTCAGTGGTAGAGTAATGCCATGGTAAGGCATAAGTCATCGGTTCAAATCCGATAAAGGGCTTTTTAAATTAGTGGTAGAGTAATCTCGTGCTAAGACGTAAGTCGTTGGTTCGAATCTGATAGAGTACTTTTCTACTAAATTGATTCACTTTTTTTCTTTGTTTTTGAAACTTTCTCTATATTTTTAGAGAATTTTATGACTTAGTGCGGGATGGATGCATTTTTGGTATGAACACTAAATGAAGCACGGAGAATTAATCTATAACGATCAACTAAAAAAAATCCTAGATGAAAACATAACAGAAAAGTTGGAAAAACTCTTTGCTTTGGATCTATTTATACTTTTCGAGTATATTGACAATTCCAAAAAACTGCTCATACTATGATTATAGTATAATCACGAGCGGTTGTATATGGCCCTATCGTCTAGTGATGCCCCTATCGTCTAGTGGTTCAGGACATCTCTCTTTCAAGGAGGCAGCGGGGATTCGACTTCCCCTGGGGGTAGGGAGTATTATGAAAGGAGGTTAATCATAGATTAGCAAAAACCCTAGAATAAATTCTTCCTGGGTCGATGCCCGAGTGGTTAATGGGGACGGACTGTAAATTCGTTGACAATGTCTACGCTGGTTCAAATCCAGCTCGGCCCAAACCAAAAATCTAGGGCTTCGTGAGTATGAACTAAATCCTTTTGTTTTTCTTCCATAAAATAAAATGTCTGATCTATAGAAATAAAAGATAAAGAAAAAAGGGAAATTTTTTTTTCTAATCCATATCTCTCTCATTCCTTTCTTACAAACAAAAGAGTTTTTCTTATTGAAGGCTGGATTATTATCCATTTTTAGTGATAAAAAATCACGACATACTAGTTATGTCACTCTCACTATACCCACGTATAATATAATATGTGGGTATGTAGTATATGATTCGTCTATTTCTTAGAGTACGAAAGACGAATCGAATCTTCTTATGGTTCTATTTAAGAATGGGTATGCCATACACCCCGCGGGGATTGTAGTTCAATTGGTCAGAGCACCGCCCTGTCAAGGCGGAAGCTGCGGGTTCGAGCCCCGTCAGTCCCGAACTAGGGTTCAATGAATGGAGAAATTGATATTTCCTTTTTCCATGAAAAAAAGGGGCAGGGAGCAAGATCAAATACCCACAGGGCACCCTTACTTCACTTTTTTATTTTGCATCTCTCATTAAAGAGGGAGGGAGGGCATATAGGAATTTTTTTTTCACTACTCCCAATCGATAAAGAAAGACACACATACGATATGTGGATTAGTAGAATTTAGGATATTATATTACTCTATCTTTCTTTATGATGATACCATCCTCATCTTAATTTCCTATTCCACTCTTATGGAATAGAGTACCGGTATTTTACCGGAATCCATACATAAATCGTATTCCCTTTTTATTTCAGACCTCTTTTCCCCATCTCACTTCTACTGCTTATTTGGATGTCTATGTGACCCATAGAAAGTGAAAGTTGGTCATATAATACATACATAATTGTATGTATAACTATAAGAAAAAGGAAGGGAAATTGTATAAGATTAAGAAAGTATAAGATTAAGAAAGCTCGTGGGTTAGAGATATAGAAAAGAAAAAGTAGAAAAGGATTAAAAAAGAGGGAATTCCTAATCCAATCAAAAAACCCATTTTGGTCTTAGTGTGGATAGAGGATCTTCCTATGTTATACTATATAACTCTCATCCGTGAAATATAACTCTCATCCATGAATTGATTTGATAGATCCGATATTCATAATATTGAATTGATTCAGTATTATCAGAATGCAAGCCCTACCCTTGAATTTACAAGATACCCCTTTTTCCTCTCCATGGGATTACATCCCGAGTTATTGTGAAAATAAAAAATAAAGAGGTTATGGAAGTCAATATTCTCGCATTTATTGCTACTGCACTGTTCATTCTAGTTCCTACTTCTTTTTTACTTATTATTTATGTAAAAACAGTCAGCCAAAATAATTAATTGGAATTCCAATTAATCATTGAAGAAATTAAAAAGGGATTAAATAAAAAAAATCCAAGTCTTAAATGAAAGGATCTGGTTGGAATCTTAAAGTGTGGTAGAAAGAACTACATATAGTTTTTTCTACGACACTTTAGATTCTTTCTATTATATTATCTTTGAATCTACATAGAATAGATTAGTAGATTGAAATAGTTAAGTAGTCTAATTCAATTTCTTTTTTCATTGCATCCACTTAATTTCAATCAGGTCAAAATAAAAAAATCTAAGACAATTCTTGACCAAAGAATCCATGGAAGGAAAGAAAAATAATATGAAGAATAGACTATAGTAAAAAGTAAAAGGAAATGGAAAATGTGTGATATGCCGTGAATAGTTCCGTGGAAGAAAGTCTAATTTTCTTATGTATAGAACTTTTTTTAACCATTCGTCATTTCTAGTAGAAATTCTGAATTGGTATAATGGCTCTTTCTTACATTACAACTTACAATACAAGAGTTTCTTACAGGAGTGAAACAAAACTAAAGAAAAAGATTAAAGAATAACGTTTGACAAAATGATTAATGCAAAATGATCCATTAAAGAAAAGAATTGATACAACAATTTGATTACTTAATCAATTAGTAGTATCCCTAGAGTCCACTCCTTCCCCATACTACTAGTGAAAGAGAAAATGTAAAGACTACCATTAAAGCAGCCCAAGCGAGACTTACTATATCCATCTAAATTATGTCTCCTATTTCTATGAAGGGATTATTCTACTATTGATCAATAATCATAGTGGAATCAAGGGTACAGAGTCAAAAAGGGATTCCGCCCTAAGGCCATGGATCAATCAGTTCAAGGAATTTACTCCTAACAAATTCTTATAGGAATTCTGGTAGAATTAGAGAGCATTAAAAATACGAGATACTATAGCCCTTTTTTCCTTAAAAAAGAAAGAGTACGGGAATGATGTCCTGAATAGAAGAAGCGGGAATAGGAAGATTTTTTATTCCTTTTGTTACTCTTTTTTTTTTTTTTAAGCAAAGGACGCCCGAATATACCATAAAATTATCGATAGATAAATATTTATTGGATACCTACCTTACCTAATGTTTATTTTTGACCTAAACCCTGCAGCCTTGCTTTGTATCATTCTATGAAAGAATGAAGAGATTTTATCCATAATACAACTCCTAAATTGATTTTTGATCGACCTATTTAATCTGATTCTCGTTAGAATTAAGTAGTCCTTACTTTAGTGTATGTAGGTAACATAAGATGTACGATAAAAAAATGTATAATAATTAGTAAGTCTTGATATTCTTTCGTGGAGTCCCTTCTTGAATCTTAGATTGAAAAAAAAAAAGAATGCCCCTTAGGGACCTTTCTTTGGATACCAAGATTTCTGACATCTTATCCTCGTATTTTAAAATTATCAAATCGAATCTCAATTAAGAACCAATTCAAATTCATATAATAAAAGAATAAGGAAACACTACCTCACCCCTATTGATAACCATTTTGGCCACTACCGTCAAAACAAACCCTAACCCTAGTTTGAGGATAGAACTATGGTATGGTTTCTCTAAACCCAGTATCGGCAGGCCCAGTTACTCTCTTGCCCGAACTTATGCGAAGTAAAAATTTATCGAATTCGATCAGCACTATAAAAAAAACCTAAGTATTTTATTGATCAGGCGGCACCCAGATTTGAACTGGGGATAAAGGATTTGCAGTCCCCTGCCTTACCGCTTGGCCATGCCGCCAAAAAATCCGATCAAAAATCTAGAAAACAGCAAGTATTCATCCACGTTTTCTTACGAAAAGCCCCTTTTATTTTGAATATAATTCTACTTACTTTTTTCCAATCTTTTTCAAAAAATCTATTCCTGCTTTTTTTGATCCAGTTTCTATTATTCTCCTCGATAGATTCTATCTTAAAACATACATTGTTAACACAATAAAACTTCCCATTTCTTTCTATTGAGATGAAAAAGAAGAAAAAGTGGATTTCTATTCACAGGCTGCAAAATTCAGAATAAATTGGAACCGTTAACTAGAATTCTCTTTTTTTTATTGCAGTAGTGAACTACTCTTAAATCGGTATTATCTCCCCCCCCTTCAATGGCATAATAAAATATTATGGCTTTATGCTTAATCCGTGTATAGGTAAACTTTAGGTCCGAACAGCATTATTATCCAAAGATCCCCTTTATGTACATATCTCTATGGGGAATCATGCTTTAATTTTTCAAAGTATTAAATTAAATATCTTGAATAAAAAAAGGAAATTTGCTCTGATATAGAGTATAACCTGACTATCTTGGCGTACCCAAGTGAAATTACGATAAAAGAAAAGCATGGATATGGGGAGAGGTGGATAACTAGATTGGCATGTACTTAAAAAAGGGACTTACTTTATTTTAGAATTCCACAATGAAATACTGAATTTTCTAGCAATTATACTACTCCGATCCGAAATAAAAAAGAACCCTCAAATTATTTTGAGAAATTAAAGTAAGCACGCTATTCTAAATCGAAGTAAAGTCAAACTTTCTAGTATATTATATTACGGCTTTATTACATTCATAGAAAGGAGATAAAATGAGAAATCTTTGCCATCCAATCTGATTAGAATATCATAACATAAAGTATAAGTGGCAGAATTTTTTTTGTAGGAATGTTTTATCAATTCATTTTCATTTCATTTGTACCCCTGGCAAACTCGAACTTTCGTCCAAATGGTCTCTATTCATATGTATGAAATACATATATGAAATACGTATGTGGAGTTCCCTAGAATTTCATGTGATTCAGTAAACAGAATATAGATTCCATGATTGCTAGATCGATCCATAGGGATTGATGAAGAGTGAGCTGATAATGGAATTTTTCTTTGATAAACAGGAAACTTAAGATTAAGATGCTCCGGAATGGAAACGAGGGAATGTCCACAATACCCGGATTTAGTCAGATCCAATTCGAGGGATTTTGTAGGTTCATTAATCAAGCCTTGGCAGAAGAACTTGACAAGTTTCCAACAATTAAAGATCCAGATCACGAAATTGCATTTCAATTATTTGCGAAAGGATATCAACTGCTAGAACCCTCGATAAAAGAAAGAGATGCTGTGTATGAATCACTCACCTATTCTTCCGAATTATATGTATCTGCGAGATTAATTTTTGGTTTCGATGTGCAAAAGCAAACCATTTCTATCGGAAACATTCCTATAATGAATTCCTTAGGAACCTTTATTATAAATGGAATATACCGAATTGTGATCAATCAAATATTGCTAAGTCCTGGTATTTACTACCGCTCGGAATTAGATCATAAGGGAATTTCTATCTACACTGGCACTATAATATCAGATTGGGGGGGGAGATCGGAATTAGCAATTGATAAAAAAGAAAGGATATGGGCTCGCGTGAGTAGAAAACAAAAGATATCTATTCTAGTTCTATCATCAGCTATGGGTTCGAATCTAAGAGAAATTCTGGATAATGTTTCCTACCCTGAAATTTTCTTGTCTTTCCCGAATGCTAAAGAGAAGAAGAGGATTGAGTCAAAAGAAAAAGCTATTTTGGAGTTTTATCAACAATTTGCTTGTGTAGGTGGGGACCTGGTATTTTCGGAGTCCTTATGCGAGGAATTACAAAAGAAATTTTTTCAACAAAAATGTGAATTAGGAAGGATTGGTCGACGAAATATGAATCGGAGACTTAATCTTGATATTCCTCAGAACAATACATTCTTGTTACCACGAGATGTATTGGCCGCTACGGATCATTTGATTGGAATGAAATTTGGAACGGGTATACTTGACGATGACGATATGAATCACTTGAAAAATAAACGTATTCGTTCGGTTGCGGATCTGTTACAAGATCAATTCGGATTGGCTCTTGGTCGTTTACAACATGCAGTTCAAAAAACTATTCGTAGAGTATTCATACGTCAATCGAAACCGACTCCCCAAACTTTGGTAACTCCAACTTCAACTTCAATTTTATTAATAACTACTTATGAGACCTTTTTTGGCACATACCCGTTATCTCAAGTTTTTGATCAAACGAATCCATTGACACAAACTGTTCATGGGCGAAAAGTGAGTTGTTTAGGTCCTGGAGGGTTGACGGGGAGAACCGCAAGTTTTCGGAGCCGAGATATTCATCCGAGTCACTATGGGCGTATTTGTCCAATTGACACGTCTGAAGGAATCAATGTTGGACTTACTGGATCCTTAACAATTCATGCGAGAATTGATCACTTGTGGGGATCCATAGAGAGTCCGTTTTATGAAATATCTGCTGAGAAAGCAAAAGAAAAAAAAGAGAGACAGGTGGTTTATCTATCACCAAATAGAGATGAATATTATATGATAGCAGCAGGAAATTCTTTGTCCTTGAATCAAGGTATTCAGGAAGAACAGGTTGTTCCGGCTAGATACCGTCAAGAATTCTTGACTATTGCATGGGAACAGATTCATGTTAGAAGTATTTTTCCTTTCCAATATTTTTCTATTGGGGGTTCTCTCATTCCTTTTATTGAGCACAATGATGCGAATCGGGCTTTAATGAGTTCTAATATGCAGCGCCAAGCAGTTCCGCTTTCTCGGTCCGAGAAATGCATTGTTGGAACTGGATTGGAACGCCAAACAGCTCTAGATTCGAGGGTTTCCATTATAGCCGAACGCGAGGGAAAGATCATTTCTACTGATAGTCATAAGATACTTTTATCAAGTAGTGGGAAGACTATAAGTATTCCTTTAGTTAACCACCGTCGCTCTAACAAAAATACTTGTATGCACCAAAAACCCCGGGTTCCACGGGGTAAATCCATTAAAAAAGGACAAATTTTAGCAGAAGGAGCTGCTACAATTGGGGGCGAACTTGCTTTAGGAAAAAACGTATTAGTAGCTTATATGCCATGGGAAGGTTACAATTTTGAAGACGCAGTACTAATTAGCGAACGTTTGGTATATGAAGATATTTATACCTCTTTTCACATCCGGAAATATGAAATTCAGACGGATACGACAAGCCAGGGCTCCGCTGAAAAAATCACTAAAGAAATACCACATCTAGAAGAACATTTACTCCGCAATTTGGACAGAAATGGAGTTGTTAGGTTGGGATCCTGGGTAGAAACTGGTGATATTTTAGTAGGTAAATTAACGCCTCAGATAGCGAGCGAATCATCTTATATCGCGGAAGCTGGATTATTACGGGCCATATTTGGCCTTGAGGTTTCCACTTCAAAAGAAACTTCTCTGAAATTACCTATAGGTGGAAGAGGGCGCGTTATCGATGTGAAATGGATCCAAAGGGACCCGCTCGACATAATGGTTCGTGTATATATTTTACAGAAACGTGAAATCAAAGTTGGGGATAAAGTAGCCGGAAGACATGGGAATAAAGGGATCATTTCCAAAATTTTGCCTAGGCAAGATATGCCCTATTTGCAAGATGGAACACCCGTTGATATGGTCTTCAATCCCTTAGGAGTACCCTCCCGAATGAATGTGGGACAAATATTTGAAAGCTCGCTCGGATTAGCGGGGGATCTGCTAAAGAAACATTATAGAATAGCACCCTTTGATGAGAGATATGAGCAAGAGGCTTCAAGAAAACTTGTGTTTTCAGAATTATATGAAGCCAGTAAAGAAACAAAAAATCCTATGGGTATTTGAACCCGAGTACCCGGGAAAAAGCAGAATATTTGATGGAAGAACAGGCGACCCCTTTGAGCAACCTGTTCTAATAGGGAAGTCCTATATCTTAAAATTAATTCATCAAGTTGATGAGAAAATTCATGGGCGTTCTACTGGGCCCTACTCACTTGTTACACAACAACCGGTTAGAGGAAGAGCCAAGCAAGGGGGACAACGAGTAGGAGAAATGGAAGTTTGGGCTTTAGAAGGATTTGGTGTTGCTCATATTTTACAAGAGATACTTACTTATAAATCTGACCATCTTATAGCTCGCCAAGAAATACTTAATGCTACGATCTGGGGAAAAAGAATACCTAATCATGAGGATCCTCCAGAATCTTTTCGAGTGCTCGTTCGAGAACTACGATCTTTGGCTCTAGAACTGAATCATTTCCTTGTATCTGAAAAGAACTTCCAGGTTAATAGGGAGGAAGTTTGATCGGAATAAATATAAATTCTTTTCTTATTTCTATTTTATGATTGACCAATATAAACATCAACAACTTCAAATTGGACTCGTTTCCCCTCAACAAATAAAGGCTTGGGCTAACAAAAACCTACCTAATGGAGAAGTCGTTGGCGAAGTCACAAGGCCCTCTACTTTTCATTATAAAACCGATAAACCAGAAAAAGATGGATTGTTTTGCGAAAGAATCTTTGGACCCATAAAAAGCGGGATTTGCGCTTGTGGCAATTCTCGAGCGAGCGGAGCTGAAAACGAAGACGAAAGATTTTGCCAAAAATGCGGGGTCGAATTTGTGGATTCTCGGATACGAAGATATCAAATGGGATACATCAAACTCGCATGTCCCGTGACTCATGTGTGGTATTTGAAAGGTCTTCCTAGTTATATCGCGAATCTTTTAGATAAACCTCTTAAGAAGTTGGAGGGCCTAGTATACGGCGATTTCTCTTTTGCTAGGCCCAGCACTAAAAAACCCACTTTTTTACGATTACGAGGTTTATTCGAAGAGGAAATTGCATCCTGTAACCACAGCATTTCTCCCTTTTTTTCTACCCCAGGCTTTGCAACATTTCGAAATCGGGAAATTGCGACAGGAGCAGGTGCTATTAGAGAACAATTAGCAGATTTGGATTTGCGAATTATTATAGAGAATTCTTTGGTCGAATGGAAGGAATTAGAAGACGAGGGGTATAGTGGAGATGAGTGGGAAGATAGAAAAAGACGAATAAGAAAAGTTTTTTTGATTAGACGCATGCAATTGGCGAAACATTTTATTCAAACAAATGTAGAACCAGAATGGATGGTTTTGTGCTTATTACCGGTTCTTCCTCCCGAATTGAGACCTATTGTTTATAGGTCTGGAGATAAAGTAGTGACTTCAGACATTAATGAACTTTATAAGAGAGTTATCCGTCGGAACAACAATCTTGCCTATCTATTAAAAAGAAGTGAATTAGCGCCAGCAGATTTAGTAATGTGCCAGGAAAAATTGGTACAAGAAGCCGTGGATACACTTCTTGATAGTGGGTCCCGCGGGCAACCGACGAGGGATGGTCACAATAAAGTATACAAATCACTTTCAGATGTAATTGAAGGTAAAGAGGGAAGGTTTCGCGAGACTCTGCTTGGGAAACGGGTCGATTACTCGGGGCGTTCTGTCATTGTTGTGGGTCCTTCGCTTTCATTACATCAATGTGGATTACCTCTAGAGATAGCAATAAAGCTTTTTCAGCTATTTGTAATTCGCGATTTAATCACGAAACGCGCCACTTCTAATGTAAGGATTGCTAAAAGGAAAATTTGGGAAAAAGAACCCATTGTATGGGAAATACTTCAAGAAGTTATGCGGGGACATCCTGTACTGTTAAATAGAGCACCTACCCTGCATAGATTAGGCATACAGGCCTTTCAACCCACTTTAGTAGAGGGGCGTACTATTTCTTTACACCCATTAGTGTGTAAGGGTTTCAATGCGGACTTTGATGGAGATCAAATGGCTGTTCATCTACCTTTATCCTTGGAAGCTCAGGCAGAAGCCCGTTTACTTATGTTTTCTCATATGAATCTCTTATCTCCCGCTATTGGGGATCCTATTTGCGTACCAACCCAAGACATGCTTATCGGGCTTTATGTATTAACGATTGGAAAGCGTCGAGGTATTTGTGCAAATAGATATAATAGTTGCAGAAACTACCCAAATCTAAAAGTAAATTACAATAATAATAATAATTTTAAATATAGGAAAGATAAAGAACCCCATTTTTCTAGTTCTTATGATGCACTGGGAGCTTATAGACAAAAACTAATCAGTTTAGATAGTCCCTTGTGGCTACGATGGAACCTGGATCAACGCGTCATTGGGTCAAGAGAAGTTCCGATTGAAGTTCAATATGAATCTTTGGGGACTTATCATGAGATTTATGCCCACTATCTAATAATGGGAAATAGAAAAAAAGAAATTCGTTCGATATACATTCGAACCACTCTTGGTCATATTTCTTTTTATAGAGAAATAGAGGAAGCCATACAAGGATTTAGTCAGGCCTATTCATACACTACCTAAACAAGAAAGTTAGATTCGGCGATGCCCCTCCCCTTTCGGGGGGCATTCCGATTTCCCTAGTATCATCATTATTTGCCACGCGAATCCAGATTGAGATTGAGGCAATTAAGTTAATTAAATTTTCGAATCACTGACTCAGGCCCATTGTCGAATCCTACTCAGCAATTGTCGAATCCTACTCAGCCGAAAAGGGGGTACTTATGTATGGCGGAACGGGCCAATCTGGTCTTTCATAATAAAGAGATAGACGGAACTGGTATGAAACGACTTATTAGCAGATTAATAGATCATTTTGGAATGGGATATACATCCCATATACTGGATCAACTAAAGACTCTGGGCTTCCATCAAGCCACTACTACATCGATTTCGTTAGGAATCGAGGATCTTTTAACAATACCCTCTAAGGGATGGTTAGTCCAAGACGCGGAACAACAGAGTTTTCTTTTGGAGAAACACTATTATTATGGGGCTGTACACGCGGTAGAAAAATTACGCCAATCTGTTGAGATATGGTATGCGACAAGTGAATATTTGAAACAAGAAATGAATTCAAATTTTCGGATAACGGATCCTTCTAATCCAGTCTATCTAATGTCTTTTTCAGGAGCCAGAGGAAATGCATCTCAAGTACACCAATTAGTAGGTATGAGAGGATTAATGTCGGACCCTCAAGGACAAATGATTGATTTACCTATTCAAAGCAATTTACGCGAGGGACTTTCTTTGACAGAATATATAATTTCCTGCTATGGAGCCCGCAAAGGGGTTGTAGATACTGCTGTGCGAACAGCAGATGCTGGATATCTTACACGTAGACTTGTTGAAGTAGTTCAACATATTATTGTGCGTAGAAGAGATTGTGGTACTATCCGAGGTATTTCTGTAAGTCCTCAAAATGGGATGACGGAAAAACTTTTTGTCCAAACACTAATTGGTCGTGTATTAGCAGACGATATATATATCGGTTCACGATGCATTGCCGCGCGAAATCAAGATATTGGAATTGGATTAGTCAATCGATTCATAACTGCCTTTCGAGCACAACCATTTCGAGCACAACCAATATATATTAGAACCCCCTTTACTTGCCGAAGCACTTCTTGGATCTGTCAATTATGCTATGGCCGGAGTCCTACTCATAGTGATCTGGTCGAATTGGGAGAAGCCGTAGGTATTATTGCAGGTCAATCAATTGGGGAGCCAGGGACTCAACTAACATTAAGAACTTTTCATACTGGCGGAGTATTCACAGGGGGTACTGCCGACCTTGTACGATCCCCTTCGAATGGAAAAATAAAATTCAATGAGAATTTGGTTCACCCCACACGTACCCGTCATGGGCAGCCTGCTTTTCTATGTTATATAGACTTGCATGTAACTATTCAGAGTCAAGATATTCTATATAGTGTGAATATTCCCTCAAAAAGCTTGATTCTAGTGCAAAATGATCAATATGTAAAATCCGAACAAGTAATTGCGGAGATTCGTGCCGGAACGTCCACTTTACATTTTAAAGAAAGGGTACAAAAGCATATTTATTCTGAATCAGACGGCGAAATGCACTGGAGTACTGATGTTTACCATGCGCCCGAATATCAATATGGTAATCTTCGCCGATTACCAAAAACAAGCCATTTATGGATATTGTCAGTAAGTATGTGCAGATCCAGTATAGCGTCTTTTTCACTCCACAAGGATCAAGATCAAATGAATACTTATGGTAAAAAAGATAGGGAAATTCTTGATTATTCAACGTCGGATCGAATCATGTCCAATGGCCATTGGAATTTTATCTATCCTTCTATTTTTCAAGATAATTCAGATTTGTTGGCGAAAAAGCGAAGAAATAGGTTCGTCATTCCATTACAATATCATCAAGAACAAGAGAAAGAACTAATATCCTGTTTTGGGATTTCGATTGAAATCCCCCTTATGGGTGTTTTACGTAGAAATACTATTTTTGCTTATTTTGACGATCCCCGATACAGAAAAGATAAAAAGGGTTCAGGAATTGTTAAATTTAGATATAGGACCCTAGAAGAAGAATATAGGACTCGAGCGGAAGACTCAGAAGAGGAATATGAGACCCTAGAAGACGAATACAGGACCCGAGAGGACGAATATGAATATGAAACCCTAGAAGAATCTAAATATGGAATCCTAGAAGACGAATACGAATATGAAACCCTAGAAGACGAATATGGGAGCCCAGAAAACGAATATGGGAACCCAGAGAACGAATATAGGACTTTAGAGAAAGACTCAGAAGAGGAATATGGGAGCCCAGAGAGCAAATATAGGACCCAAGAGGACGAATATGGAACTCTAGAGGAAGACTCAGAAGACGAATATGGCAGCCCCGGGGAAAGCGCAGAGGAAAAATATGGTACTTTAGAGGAAGACTCAGAAGAAGATTCAGAGGACGAATACGAGAGCCCAGAGGAAGATTCCATCTTAAAAAAAGAGGGTTTGATTGAGCATCGAGGAACAAAAGAATTTAGTCTAAAATACCAAAAAGAAGTAGATCGGTTTTTTTTCATTCTTCAAGAACTTCATATCTTGCCGAGATCTTCATCCCTAAAGATACTTGACAATAGTATTATTGGAGTGAATACACAACTCACAAAAAATACAAGAAGTCGACTAGGCGGACTGGTCCGAGTGAAGAGAAAAAAAAGCCATACGGAACTCAAAATATTTTCCGGAGATATTCATTTTCCTGAAGAGGCGGATAAGATATTAGGTGGCTGTTTGATACCGCCAGAAAGACAAAAAAAAGATTCTAAGGAATCAAAAAAAAGGAAAAATTGGGTCTATGTTCAACGGAAAAAAATTCTCAAGAGCAAGGAAAAGTATTTTGTTTCCGTTCGCCCTACAGTGGCATATGAAATGGACGAAGGAAGAAATTTAGCAACACTTTTCCCGCAGGATCTCTTGCAAGAAGAAAATAATCTCCAAATTCGACTTGTCAATTTTATTTCTCATGAAAATAGCAAGTTAACTCAAAGAATTTATCACACAAATAGTCAATTTGTTAGAACTTGCTTAGTAGTGAATTGGGAACAAGAAGAAAAAGAAAAGGCTGGTGCTTCCCTTGTTGAGGTAAGAGCAAATGATCTTATTCGCGATTTCCTAAGAATTGAGTTAGTCAAGTCCACTATTTCGTATACACGAAAAAGGTATGGTAGGACAAGTGCAGGACCGATTCCCCATAATAGGTTAGATCGCGCCAATATCAATTCTTTTTATTCCAAGGCGAAGATTGAATCACTTAGCCAACATCCAGAAGCTATTGGCACTTTGTTGAATCGAAATAAAGAATACCACTCTTTGATGATTTTGTCGGCATCCAACTGTTCTCGAATTGGTTTATTCAAGAATTCAAAACATCCCAATGCGATAAAAGAATGGAATCCTAGAATTCCTATTCGAGAAATTTTTGGGCCCTTAGGCGCTATTGTAGCTAGTATATCGCATTTTTCTTCATCTTACTATTTACTAACGCATAATAAAATCCTGTTAAAAAAATATTTGTTCGTTGACAATTTAAAACAAACCTTCCAAGTACTTCAAGAACTTAAATACTCTTTAATAGATGAAAATAAAAGGATTTCTAATTTCGATAGTAACATAATGTTGGATCCATTCCTTTTGAATTGTCACTTTGTCCATCATGATTCTTGGGAAGAGACATTGGCAATAATTCACCTTGGACAATTTATTTGTGAAAATGTATGTCTATTTAAATCGCACATAAAAAAATCCGGTCAAATTTTCATTGTAAATATGAATTCCTTTGTTATAAGAGCAGCTAAACCTTATTTGGCCACTACAGGAGCAACTGTTAATGGTCATTATGGAGAAATCCTTTACAAGGGAGATAGGTTAGTTACGTTTATATATGAAAAATCGAGATCTAGTGACATAACGCAAGGTCTTCCAAAAGTGGAACAAATCTTTGAAGCGCGTTCAATTGATTCATTATCCCCGAATCTCGAAAGGAGAATTGAGGATTGGAATGAGCGTATACCAAGAATTCTTGGGGTCCCTTGGGGATTCTTGATTGGAGCTGAGCTAACCATAGCCCAAAGTCGTATCTCTTTGGTTAATAAAATCCAAAAGGTTTATCGATCCCAAGGGGTACAGATCCATAATAGACATATAGAGATTATTATACGCCAAGTAACATCAAAAGTGCGGGTTTCCGAAGATGGAATGTCTAATGTTTTTTCGCCTGGGGAATTAATCGGACTATTGCGAGCGGAACGAGCAGGACGAGCTTTGGATGAATCGATCTATTATCGGGCAATCTTATTGGGAATAACAAGGGCTTCCCTGAATACCCAAAGTTTCATATCTGAAGCAAGTTTTCAAGAAACTGCTCGAGTTTTAGCAAAAGCTGCCCTACGAGGTCGCATTGATTGGTTGAAAGGCTTGAAAGAAAACGTAGTTCTGGGGGGGATTATACCTGTTGGTACCGGATTCCAAAAATTTGTGCATCGTTCCCCACAAGACAAGAACCTTTATTTCGAAATAAAAAAAAAAAATCTATTCGCGTCGGAAATGAGAGATTTTTTGTTTCTCCATACAGAATTAGTTTCTTCAGATTCTGACGTAACAAACAATTTTTATGAGACATAAGAACCCCCATAAAAATATTTTTTACTTTACTAGACTTTTGAACTTAGAACACTAACAGGTCAAATTTTAGATTTTTAAGATTTTTATTTTAATAAGTAAAACAAGTCAGTTAATTCATTAAGGTGGTTATGTTTATACCATGTATCAATGGCCAACTCTTATCTTAGTACAAGGTTCTCTCGGAACAATTATTATTTATTTCAAGCTATTTCGGATCTTTCTTAATCTTCAAAAAGAACTAAATTCCGTAATGGAATGGTAGGATTAAAAAAAAGGAAGTGTGGAAAAAATGACAAGAAGATATTGGAACATTAATTTGAAAGAGATGATAGAAGCAGGAGTTCATTTTGGTCATGGTATTAAGAAATGGAATCCTAAAATGGCCCCTTACATTTCGGCAAAGCGTAAAGGTACTCATATTATAAATCTCGCTAGAACGGCTCGTTTTTTATCAGAAGCTTGTGATTTAGTTTTTGATGCAGCAAGTCAGGGAAAAAGTTTCTTAATTGTTGGTACCAAAAAAAGAGCAACAGATTTAGTAGCATCAGCTGCAATAAGGGCTCGTTGTCATTATGTTAATAAAAAGTGGTTCAGTGGTATGTTAACGAATTGGTCGATTACGAAAACTAGACTTTCTCAATTTAGAGACTTAAGAGCAGAAGAAAAAATGGGAAAATTCCACCATCTCCCAAAAAGAGATGTGGCAATCTTGAAGAGAAAATTATCTACTTTGCAAAGGTATCTCGGCGGGATCAAATATATGACGAGATTGCCAGACATTGTGATCGTCCTTGATCAGCAAAAAGAGTATATAGCTCTTCGGGAATGTGCCATTTTGGGGATTCCTACTATTTCTTTAGTCGATACAAATTGTGACCCGGATCTCGCGAATATATCGATTCCAGCCAACGATGACACTATGACTTCAATTCGATTGATTCTTAACAAATTAGTATTTTCAATTTGTGAGGGCCGTTCTCTCTATATAAGAAATCGTTGATTAAGAATATATAGTGAATTCTTGGGCAACTGCGTAAATTTATGGAATCACTTACTTTACTATATCTTTTTTTTTGCATAGAATTTTTTTTGCATAGAAAAAAGAAGGGGAATATTGATATATATTAGAGGGTATTGATATATATTATGATCTGATGTGCTTTCTTGGTATCCTAAATATAAGATTAATACTTCAAGTTGCTGAGTTGAGAAAGAGATGGTTGAATCAAAAGAATTCCTTTTTTGAAGTTCAATTTTTATCAGAGGACAATATGAATATTATACCTTGTTCCATTAAAACACTCAAGGGGTTATACGATATATCGGGTGTAGAAGTAGGCCAACACTTCTATTGGCAAATAGGAGGTTTCCAAATTCATGCCCAAGTACTCATCACTTCTTGGGTCGTAATTACTATCTTGCTAGGTTCAGTTGTCATAGCTGTTCGGAATCCACAAACCATCCCGACCGACGGTCAGAATTTTTTTGAATATGTCCTTGAGTTTATTCGAGACTTGAGCAAAACTCAGATTGGAGAAGAATATGGTCCCTGGGTTCCCTTTATTGGAACTATGTTCCTTTTTATTTTTGTTTCGAATTGGTCGGGTGCTCTTTTACCTTGGAAAATTATAGAGTTACCCCATGGGGAATTAGCAGCGCCCACGAATGATATAAATACTACTGTTGCTTTAGCTTTACTCACGTCAGCGGCATATTTTTATGCTGGTCTTAGCAAAAAAGGATTGAGCTATTTCGAGAAATATATTAAACCAACTCCAATCCTTTTACCAATTAACATCCTAGAAGATTTCACAAAACCATTATCGCTTAGCTTTCGACTTTTCGGGAATATATTGGCGGATGAATTAGTCGTTGTTGTTCTTGTTTCTTTAGTCCCCTTAGTAATCCCTATACCGGTCATGTTTCTTGGATTATTTACAAGCGGTATTCAAGCTCTTATTTTTGCAACATTAGCCGCAGCCTATATAGGTGAATCCATGGAGGGTCATCATTGAATTGACTCTTTTTGGAAATAGTATTTTTTTTTTTTGCAGCTTAGCTCAATTCATGCATGGTTCCAGATAATCTGCTTGGTTGCAAAAAAATAGTTAGAAATGCGTATGAATATATAGCCTAGAGTTGTAGGAGAGAGAATAGAATAGACTATATTATGGAATTTTCAAAGTATATATGCATTAAGGAGGGTGGAGTCAGGCTAGATCTATACTATAATATCCTTAATGTCTATAAGTGGAGTCCTCTTTTATGCAGGTTTCCACTTTAAGCAATGATTTTAGAATCCGATTCAATAGAAAATGAGAAAATATGCAAACAAAATAGAAGAAACAAATGTATATATATAGGATATTATATTATATATTCCTAGGTTAGATTCATTATCTAATCCGATATATGGATATGGAATTCCCTTCTATGTAGTTCGGACAATTCACATTATCATTTCAATTTGATTTCAATTTGTACTTTTTAGTTACTTTACTTCTCCCCAATAGAGCTTAGAAGTAAGAATTTATTGGTTGATTGTATCCTTAACCATTTCTTTTTTTTGACACGAGGAACTACTCACCATGAATCCACTAATTGCTGCTGCTTCTGTTATTGCTGCTGGATTGGCCGTAGGGCTTGCTTCTATTGGACCTGGAGTTGGTCAAGGTACTGCTGCAGGACAAGCTGTAGAAGGTATTGCGAGACAGCCAGAAGCAGAAGGTAAAATACGAGGTACTTTATTGCTTAGTCTAGCTTTTATGGAAGCTTTAACAATTTATGGACTAGTTGTGGCACTAGCGCTTTTATTTGCGAACCCTTTTGTTTAATCTTAAAAAAAAAATTCTTTCGATTTCGATTAGATACTTTTTTCTTTTTTTAGTAAATTGGTATTTGCTTCCACAATTCCAATTATATCAATACTTTATTTAATTTACTCCTATTTATTACTCCTGGAATTATCTATTTATCGGGACAGATAATACCCCATTCTAGGAAGGGCTGAGTTGAGTATTATTAATTTAGAAGATATGCTCACCTTCTTATTTCCCGTCCTTAGTTTAGGAAAGTGGAAAGTTTTTTCCTTTTATTTTAGGAATTTTGGGAACAGAACATTTCAACAAAGGAAGTCTTTCACCGGTCAAACAAGACGTAAGACTTAATCTAAAAGAAATTACTAGATTGAATCTATTTGCATTAAAAAAACCGATCAAAAAAGGGCGAGCGAAGTAAGTGATCGAAAAACTTTGTTCTTTGTTCGTCCTATCTATAAGAGGAGAGCATATGAAAAATGTAACCCATTCTTTCGTTTTTTTAGCTCACTGGCCATCCGCTGGCAGTTTCGGGCTTAATACCGATATTTTAGCAACAAATCTAATAAATCTAACTGTAGTGGTTGGTGTTTTGATTTTTTTTGGAAAGGGAGTGTGTGCGAGTTGTCTATTTCAAGAATAGATTGGATCTATCCGGCTGCACTTTATAATATTTTTTAGTATTTTTCGGATAAATAAGAAAAGGGTGCACGATCTCGACGAATTACTTCTGAATAAATTCAGAAATCATATGGAAGAACCATAGCATTTCGCGACTCATTGGTAAATCAACTTTGATTCTCTATAAACCAAGAATGTGAGACCATTAACACGGTTAAAGCTAAACTGCTTGAAGTCCAGGCAAAAAGAGGTACTCTTTCTACAACTATATTAGTATTAGTACCAATTTAAACGGGAAATAGCTAATGTAAAATTTATCTGATATAGAACACTCATATCGATAAAATGGTTTGAACTATTTACTAGAAAAAAAAGGGGGCACCCTGCCCTTTTTTAACCAATGCCGAATCGACGACCTATGTATAAAAAAGAGAAATTTTTTGGATTTGAAGAAAAAAAAAATAAAAAAGAATTCTATTAATTTTCATTTTCCATTTATTTAGTTAGTTTTTCTTAATGAAATTGAAATTATTAACTAGAGGGCAAATAAAAATAAAGAAACAACTTTGCTGACCATGATATATTTTTATCTAGGCGGAAGAGTCCTCTTAATATTTATCTAGTCTTATATAGGTTTCGGTATATTGAAATATAAACATAAAAAAGAAGATAGAGGATAGGCTCATTACTTAAAAAAAAGATATGGAAATAGCTATAGAAAAAAAAAAAGGAGCGTGAGAGCCAAATGAATCGAAAGATTCATGTTTGGTTCGGGAAGAGATCATAAAAGTTGTAAACTTACAAAATAATCTACTTTCATTAAAAGATTTATTAGATAATCGAAAACAGAGGATCTTGAGTACTATTCGAAATTCAGAAGAATTGCGTAGAGGGACCATTGAGCAACTCGAAAAAGCTCGGATTCGATTACAGAAAGTCGAACTAGAAGCGGATGAGTATCGAATGAATGGATACTCTGAGATAGAACGAGAAAAAGCAAATTTGATTAATGCTACTTCTATTAGTTTGGAACAATTGGAAAAGTCTAAAAACGAAACCCTTTATTTTGAAAAACAAAGGGCAATGAATCAGGTCCGACAGCGGGTTTTCCAACAGGCCGTACAAGGAGCTCTAGGAACTCTGAATAGTTGTTTGAATACCGAGTTACATTTCCGTACGATTCGTGCTAATATTGGCATTCTCGGGTCCCTGGAATGGAAGAAATAATTAAATTAATTAGGCCTTGAACTTCTACTTTCGTTTAGAATTTAGGCATTATTTTTCCCCTTGCTTCCGAAAAAAGAGTCAAGAAACACTAATGGCAACCCTTCGAGTCGACGAAATTCATAAAATTCTCCGCGAACGTATTGAACAATATAATAGGAAAGTAGGGATTGAGAATATAGGTCGCGTAGTTCAAGTGGGGGATGGGATTGCTCGTATTATAGGTCTTGGTGAAATAATGTCAGGTGAATTAGTCGAATTTGCAGAAGGTACTAGGGGTATTGCTCTGAATTTGGAATCCAAAAATGTTGGGATTGTATTAATGGGCGATGGGTTGATGATACAAGAGGGAAGTTTTGTAAAAGCAACAGGAAGAATTGCTCAGATACCCGTGAGTGAGGCTTACTTGGGTCGTGTTGTAAATGCTCTGGCTAAACCTATTGATGGGAAAGGCGAAATTATAGCTTCCGAATCTCGCTTAATTGAATCTCCTGCTCCAAGTATAATTTCCAGGCGTTCCGTATACGAACCTCTTCAAACAGGGCTTATTGCTATCGATTCGATGATCCCTATAGGGCGCGGTCAGCGAGAGTTAATTATTGGGGACAGACAGACTGGCAAAACAGCAGTAGCCACAGATACAATTCTCAATCAAAAAGGGCAAGGTGTAATATGTGTTTATGTAGCTATCGGTCAAAGAGCATCCTCCGTAGCTCAAGTAGTAACTACTTTCCATGAGGAGGGGGCCATGGAATACACTATTGTAGTAGCTGAAATGGCGGATTCACCTGCTACATTACAATACCTCGCTCCTTATACGGGAGCAGCCCTGGCTGAGTATTTTATGTACCGCGAACGGCATACTTTAATAATTTATGATGATCTCTCCAAACAGGCACAAGCTTATCGCCAAATGTCCCTTCTATTAAGAAGACCTCCCGGACGTGAGGCTTATCCAGGGGATGTTTTTTATTTGCATTCACGCCTTTTAGAAAGAGCCGCTAAATTAAATTCTCTTTTAGGCGAAGGAAGTATGACCGCTTTACCAATAGTTGAGACTCAATCTGGAGACGTTTCCGCCTATATTCCTACTAATGTAATCTCCATTACAGATGGACAAATATTCTTATCTGCGGATCTATTCAATGCCGGAATTCGACCCGCTATTAATGTGGGTATTTCTGTTTCCAGAGTAGGATCCGCGGCTCAAATTAAAGCCATGAAACAAGTAGCTGGCAAATCAAAATTGGAACTAGCGCAATTCGCAGAGTTACAAGCCTTTGCACAATTCGCCTCTGCTCTCGATAAAACAAGTCAGAATCAATTGGCAAGGGGTCGACGATTAAGGGAATTGCTTAAACAATCCCAGGCAAATCCTCTCCCAGTGGAAGAGCAGATAGCTACTATTTATACCGGAACAAGAGGATATCTTGATTCGTTAGAAATTGAACAGGTAAATAAATTTCTGGATGAGTTACGTAAACATCTAAAAGATACTAAACCTCAATTCCAAGAAATTATATCTTCTAGCAAGACATTCACCGAGCAAGCGGAAATCCTTTTGAAGGAAGCTATTCAGGAACAGCTGGAACGGTTTTCTCTTCAGTAACAAATAAATTTTGCATGTCTACTCTTGTTAGTAGAATAGGAATCGTTGAGAAAGCTTTTTCATTTGAATCATGCAAAAAAGTTTTCTTTGTTTTTAGTTTAGTATAGTTATTTAAAGAATAGATAGAAATAAGATTGCGTCCAATAGGATTTGAACCTATACCAAAGGTTTAGAAGACCTCTGTCCTATCCATTAGACAATGGACGCTTTTCTTTCATATTTTATTCTTTCTTTTATTTTTTTGCTTCTTCCGAGAAAAAACTGTTAGACCAAAACTCTTTTAGGAAATCAAAAAATCCAGATACAAATGCATGATGTATATATTATATCATGCATATATCATAAAGAAGGAGTATGGAGGCGGTAGTGGGAATCGAACCCGCAACCCCAAGGTTATGAGCCTTATGAGCTACCAAACTGCTCTATACTCTTAAACTAAAGAGGGGTAACTAGTGGATAAAAGAGGGTTGGATACGCCCCTCTACCAATATCTATACAAATAGAATAGTCCATTTATACAGAATGGTAAAGAGGGCTCCTCTATGATTATCAATTCCAGAAATCCATACAAATACGAAAGGGTATTTTATCCTTACCAACTGGATCTTGTTGCACCCGGTAACAAACATTCATAAACCATTTCTCGAAGTACGTGTCCGGATAGCCCAAAATGTCGATAGTTAGCTCTAGGTCTTCCGGTCAAAAAACAACGTCGATGAAGGCGTGTAGGTGCACTATTACGCGGTAGGGATTGCAATTTTTCTCGCATTTTCGTTTTTTCACTCAAACTCAAGGGAGAAACTTTGCTTCTTATCTTTTTTTTTAAAGATTGACGAATCAAATGATATTTCTGTTCTAATTTCTGCCGCTTCTTCTCCCTCTGAATCAAACTTTTTTTTGCCATAATGTGTCGTTGCTATTATTACCAAGTATACGGTTCTAATCCTAGATGGAAAAATAAATAGAAAAAGAAATCTAAAAAGGCAGATCCTCCCTCTCTATCAAGAGTAATGAACTAGGTGCTGATACAGTACAAAAAAACAAACTAAATTAACCAAACTTGCCTGATGTTGAGGCAATCAAGAAAGCTGCATAAGTGAATATATAACCCACGGAAAAGTGAGCTAATCCAACCAATCTTGCTTGCACAATGGAAAGAGCCACGGGCTTATCTCTCCAGCGAATTAAATTAGCTAAAGGTGTGCGTTCATGAGCCCATGCTAAAGTCTCAATTAATTCCTGCCAATACCCCCGCCAGGAAATTAAGAACATAAATCCAGTAGCCCAAACAAGATGTCCAAATAAGAACATCCACGCCCATACCGATAAACTATTCATCCCAAAAGGATTATATCCATTGATAAGTTGTGAAGAGTTTAACCATAGGTAATCTCTTAACCATCCCATCAAATAAGTGGAGGATTCATTAAATTGTGAAACGTTGCCCTGCCATAATGTGATATGTTTCCAATGCCAATAAAAAGTAACCCACCCAATGGTATTTAACATCCAGAAAACTGCCAAATAAAATGCGTCCCAAGCAGAAATATCACAAGTACCGCCGCGCCCTGGGCCGTCACAAGGAAAACTATATCCAAAATCCTTTTTATCTGGCATTAATTTGGAACCGCGTGCATCTAAAGCGCCCTTTACTAAAATCAATGTAGTTGTATGCAAACCTAGAGCAATAGCATGATGAACCAAGAAATCCCCAGGTCCTATTGTTAAGAAAAGCGAATTACTATTCTCATTAACAGCATTCAACCATCCGGGCAACCATAGGCTTCGACCCGCATTGAAAGCGGGGCCATTCGTTGAAGATAAGAGTATATCGAACCCATATGTCGTCTTGCCATGAGCAGATTGTATCCATTGGGCAAATATAGGTTCGATCAAGATTTGCTTTTCTGGAGTACCAAAAGCAAGCATGACGTCGTTATGAACATAAAGGCCCAAGGTATGGAATCCTAGAAAGAGGCTAGCCCAACTTAAATGAGATATGATAGCTTCTTTATGGTCTAACATTCTTGCCAATACATTATCCTCATTCTGTTCCGGATTGTAATCCCTAATGAAAAAAATAGCTCCATGAGCAAAAGCCCCTGTCATGATGAACCCTGCAATATATTGGTGATGAGTATATAAAGCAGCTTGAGTAGTAAAGTCTTGTGCTATGAATGCATAAGGAGGTAAAGAGTACATATGTTGAGCTACTAAGGAAGTAATAACCCCTAAAGAAGCTAGAGCAAGACCTAACTGAAAATGAATCGAATTGTTGATTGTGTCATAAAGGCCCTTATGCCCACGCCCTAATCGACCCCCCGGAGGAGTATGCGCTTCTAAAAGATCTTTAATACTGTGCCCAATTCCGAAGTTAGTTCGATACATGTGACCGGCAATGAGAAAAATAAATGCAATAGCTAAATGATGGTGAGCCATATCGGTCAGCCACAAACTTTGTGTTTGTGGATGGAATCCCCCAAGAAGAGTTAGAATGGCAGTTCCCGCTCCTTGAGCGGTACCAAATAAATGATTACTCGAATCAGGGTTTTGGGCATAAAGATTCCATTGACCCGTCAAAAGGGGTCCCAACCCCTGGGGATAGGGTAATACATCTAAGAAATTATTCCATCGAACGTACTCCCCCCTGGATGCGGGAATAGCAACATGAACTAAATGTCCTGTCCAAGCCAAAGAACTTACCCCGAAAAGTCCTGACAAATGATGATTGAGACGAGATTCCGCGTTTTTGAACCACGAAAGGCTTGGTTTCCATTTGGGTTGTAGATGTAACCAACCCGCTATTAAGGACAGCGTAGAAAGAAATAATAGAAAAAGAGCTCCAGTATAAAGATCCTCATTGGTGCGTAATCCTATTGTATACCACCACTGATAAACTCCAGAATAAGCAATATTCACTGGACCAGCAGCACCTCCTCGAGTAAAGGCTTCCACAGCGGGTTGACCAAAATGAGGATCCCAAATCGCATGAGCAATAGGTCTTACGTGTAAAGGATCCTGTATCCATGATTCAAAATTTCCTTGCCAAGCTACATGAAACAGATTTCCGGACGTCCATAGAAAGATTATTGCTAATTGCCCAAAGTGAGAAGCAAAAATGTTCTGATAAAGACGTTCTTCAGTAATATCATCATGACTTTCGAAATCATGTGCGGTAGCAATACCAAACCAAATACGACGAGTAGTGGGGTCCTGAGCTAAGCCTTGGCTAAACCTGGGAAATCTTAATTCCATAATGCCTTTCAAATCCTCCTAGCCACTATCCTACTGCAATAATTCTCGCTAAGAAGAATGCCCATGTCGTGGCAATTCCACCCAGAAGGTAATGGGTTACTCCTACAGCGCGTCCTTGTATAATGCTCAAGGCTCTAGGCTGAGTAGCAGGAGCAACTTTTAATTTGTTATGAGCCCAAACGATAGATTCAATGAGTTCTTGCCAATAACCACGGCCGCTGAATAAAAACATTAAACTGAAGGCCCAGACAAAATGAGCACCTAAGAAAAAAAGACCATATGCAGATAATGAAGAACCATAAGACTGAATGACTTGCGATGCCTGTGCCCACAAGAAATCTCGAAGCCACCCATTAATCGTAATGGAACTCTGTGCAAAGTTTCCCCCTGTAATATGAGTTACCACCCCTTGATCACTTATAGTACCCCAAACATCCGACTGCATTTTCCAACTGAAATGGAAAATGACTACCGAAATTGCATTGTACATCCAGAATAAACCTAAGAAAACATGATCCCAGGCGGATACTTGACATGTTCCCCCTCGGCCAGGCCCATCGCAAGGAAAGCGAAAACCTAGATTTGCTTTATCGGGTATCAAACGGGAACTCCGAGCAAATAAAACACCTTTCAAAAGTATTAATACAGTCACATGTATGGTAAATGCATGAATGTGATGGACTAAAAAATCTGCGGTTCCTAATGGAATAGGTAACAAAGCCACTTTGCCACCTACTGCTACTAACTCGCCGCCTCCCCACGTTAAGCTAGTACTTGTTGTTGCACCAGGAGCTGTTACGCCAGGCGCAGT
>NW_028260877.1:35000-36048 GCF_056163025.1 Triticum urartu | reverse complement strand
TTGAAGGGTAATGATCATACGTCTGTAATGCATTGTATGGCCCAGAATAGGTCCTATTCTTCTACCTTTTCCAGGTAGTCGATGGCTATTCACAGCTACCACCTTAACACCAAAGAAGAGTTCGACCCAATGCTTTATTTCTGTCTTAGTGAATCCCGATTCGACATTAAAAGTATATTGATTCTTTCCCAATAAACGAAGACTTTTTTCTGTAAATACTGCGTATTTGATTCCATCCATAAATCGACTTTCCCTCCTATGCTCTGAGTTCCAGTATCGATAAGAATTCGAGTTCTTATTGTTCTTATGTTATGGTATGAATATACCATACCAATTCGTTATGTATGGATGATGGATGAGATTCCATGGATAGAGAGCCAGTTCCAATAGACTTATGGAATGTTCCCGTTCGTGTGCATCCAGCAGGAATTGAACCCGCAAATTTACCAATTATGAGTTGGGCGCTTTAACCATTCAGCCATGGATGCTTAACAGGGATCATCGTACATCGTAAATAACCAATTTTCATATAGAAAGACATATCATAGAAAAATGAAATCGAAAATATTCCGAGATGGCAAATATTCGGAGATGACTATGAAAACACCTCTCTGGATCCTCGAATTGAAAGAGAGATTGAGAGGGATCAAGAATCCTAATTCTCGCTATTTGGAATGGATCCAATTCTATTGAGTCTGACTCATAGTGATCATTTCTCTTTAGCAAAGAATGACCTTGGTTATCAAAGGATTGAACAACCGGGATCCATTTACTTATGATACCTAGTTGGCATTGATAACAAGGATCTAATGAATTATGAGTTTAATAGATCCTCTTTAGCAGAAAGACGTATATTCCTTGCTCATTATCAGACAATCACTTATTCCCAAACCTCGTGTGGGACTAATCGTTTTCATTTACCATCTCATGGAAAACCCTTTTCGTTCCGCTTAGCCCTATCGGGTATTTTAGTGATAGGTTCTGTAGGAACTGGACGATCCTATTTGGTCAAATACCTAACGAAAAATTACGATTTTCCTTTCATTAA
>NW_028260877.1:0-17500 GCF_056163025.1 Triticum urartu | reverse complement strand
TGCATATAGCAATAAATAAATCAGCAAAATTCTTTCTAATATTTTAGATAGAAGAAACATTTCTTCTATCTAAAATATTAGAAAGAATGTACCCTTCTATCCAAATCCAATTTGCATCGATAAAATAAATCCAAATTCCAGTAGTAGATGAATAATTGCAAATTTGTGTGTGTACGAGATTAGAATAACTTCAAAATAACTGACATAATTTTGTATTTTTCCTGATCAGAAAAATACATGAAAAAGAAAGGAGGTAGAAAAATTTTTGGATTTATGGTTAAAGAAGAAAAAGAAGAAAACAGGGGTTCTGTTGAATTTCAAGTATTCAGTTTCACCAATAAGATACGGAGACTTGCTTCACATTTGGAATTACACAAAAAAGATTTTTCATCGGAAAGAGGTCTACGAAGACTTTTGGGAAAACGTCGACGTTTGCTGGCTTATTTGGCAAAGAAAAATAGAGTACGTTATAAGAAATTAATCGGTCAGTTGAATATTCGGGAGCAGTAATTTAATCGTTCAAATTTTTTTCTTGTTTTATTATTTTTTTAGTAGTCTTATAGTAGTCTTAGATTTTTCATTTTGATGAGCCTCGCTTTGAGGAATTCATGGAATAATCCATTTTCATGGAATAATGAATTAAGGAAGAAAGGATATGAGTCTACCGCTTACAAGAAAAGATCTCATGATAGTCAATATGGGCCCTCAACACCCATCAATGCATGGTGTTCTTCGACTGATCGTTACTCTCGATGGTGAGGATGTTATTGATTGTGAACCCATATTAGGGTATTTACACAGAGGAATGGAAAAAATCGCGGAAAACCGAACTATTATACAATACTTACCTTATGTAACAAGGTGGGATTATTTAGCTACTATGTTTACAGAAGCAATAACAGTAAATGCACCAGAATTCTTGGAGAATATTCAAATACGCACAAAGAGCCAGCTATATTAGGGTAATTATGTTAGAATTAAGCCGGATAGCTTCTCACTTGCTATGGCTTGGACCTTTTATGGCGGATCTCGGCGCACAGACTCCTTTTTTCTATATTTTTAGAGAGAGAGAATTAATATATGATCTATTTGAAGCTGCTACAGGTATGCGAATGATGCACAATTACTTTCGCATCGGAGGAGTAGCCGCCGATCTACCTTATGGATGGATCGATAAATGTTTAGATTTCTGTGATTATTTTTTACGCGGAGTTGTTGAATATCAACAACTTATTACACAGAATCCAATTTTTTTAGAGCGAGTTGAAGGAGTAGGTTTTATTAGCGGAGAAGAAGCAGTAAATTGGGGCTTATCGGGACCGATGTTACGAGCTTCTGGAATACAATGGGATCTTCGTAAAGTAGATCCTTATGAGTCTTACAACCAATTTGATTGGAAAGTCCAATGGCAAAAAGAAGGGGATTCGTTAGCTCGCTATTTAGTACGAATTGGTGAAATGAGGGAATCCATCAAAATAATTCAACAAGCTGTAGAAAAAATTCCTGGAGGACCTTATGAAAATTTAGAAGTCCGACGCTTTAAGAAAGAAAATAATTCTGAATGGAATGATTTTGAGTATAAATTTCTTGGTAAAAAACCTTCGCCCAATTTTGAATTGTCAAGACAAGAGCTTTATGTAAGAGTAGAAGCCCCAAAAGGTGAATTAGGGATTTATCTAGTAGGAGATGATAGCCTTTTCCCCTGGAGATGGAAAATCCGTCCACCCGGGTTTATTAATTTGCAAATTCTTCCTCAGCTAGTTAAAAAAATGAAATTGGCTGATATCATGACGATATTAGGTAGTATAGATATCATTATGGGGGAAGTTGATCGTTGAAATGATAATAGATAGGGTAGAGGTAGAAACTATCAATTCTTTTTCGAAATTGGAATTATTAAAAGAAGTCTATGGACTGATATCGATTCTACCCATTTTGACCCTCCTTTTGGGAATAACAATAGAGGTACTCGTAATTGTGTGGTTAGAAAGAGAAATATCTGCGTCGATACAACAACGTATTGGTCCTGAATATGCTGGCCCCCTGGGCCTGCTTCAAGCTATAGCAGATGGGACTAAGCTACTTTTTAAAGAAGATATTCTGCCATCCCGAGGAGATATTTCTTTATTTAGCATTGGACCCTCTATAGCAGTCATATCAGTTTTATTAAGTTTTTTAGTTATCCCTTTGGGATATCATTTTGTTTTAGCCGATCTTAGTATTGGTGTTTTTTTATGGGATTGCCATTTCAAGTATAGCTCCTATTGGTCTTCTTATGGCAGGATATAGCTCAAATAATAAATATTCTTTTTCAGGCGGTCTACGAGCTGCTGCTCAATCCATTAGTTATGAAATACCATTAACTTTTTGTGTGCTAGCAATATCTCTACGTGTGATTCGTTAAAATAGATCTTTTTCCTATAAAATCCATTAACTATTTATATTCCTTTTCTTATTTAGTATTTGGGTTGGTAAGTTAAACTAGATAGCTATATGAGTGAAACAAAACAGCTTATAAATTTGTAGTAAAAAGAAAAAATCTCATTTCCTACGTACAAGAAAAAAGTGGAAGTAAACATAAGCAGTGTAAACTCTTTATCCCAAGGTTGATATTTTTTAATTAGTCATCATATCTTGAAGCGGCCAAGAATAAAGGATTCACGATATGGAATTCCATTACTAGAATACTCCTAGTTATTACTATAACTTAATAATCCATAAGAAGAATCCACCAAAAGTTAGTGAAGGGTTAGGAACACTAAAGTACATAAAGGATTAGTAATGGAAAATCTAAAACATTAGAGATTTTTGCCCATAAAAGGAATCATAATAAGGACTTGCAATTTGTAGAAATTATCAAGTAGTACTTTCTTCGGATTCCGATCCAGAGTATGTTCCCATTCACTTGTTAAGGAAATGGCTATCAAGAACGAATTAACCCTTTATCCATTTTTTCTTTTTAAATACCCCCTCCCTGGGGAAAGAAGAATAGTAAAAAAGATATGGAGTGCACTAGAAAAAATTTTCATTATTTCCTTCCTCTATCCATATTCATGCAGAATTGCTCATGAACTAATACCCAACTCTTTCCATTTATTAATTGAATTCCTATAACAAGTAACAAGTGTTTTATTCCAAGATTAAGTTATTACTGAACAAAGAAAAATTTTCATTATATTATAAAGGATGAGATCAATTCGGAAGCGCTTTTTCTTATTCTAGCAGACGGAATTCCTTTGGTCTAATTTAGGACTTTCAAATCTATTTTATTTTATCTAATTCTATCTACGCCCCCGGGGCTAGGAACAAAACAGTCCTTTCCTTTTTCTGATCATAGAGAAGCCGTATGAAGCTAAGGTTTCATGTACGGTTTTGAAATAGCGGTGGGAACTGTGATGTTATCACCGACTATGATTATCTAACAGTTCAAGTACAGTTGATATAGTTGAAGCACAGTCAAAATACGGTTTTTTTGGATGGAATATTTGGCGTCAGCCTATAGGTTTTCTGGTTTTTTTAATTTCTTCTTTGGCAGAATGTGAAAGATTACCCTTTGATTTACCAGAAGCGGAGGAAGAATTAGTAGCAGGTTACCAAACTGAATATTCCGGTATCAAATATGGTTTATTTTATCTTGTTTCTTACCTAAATTTATTAGTTTCTTCTTTATTTGTAACAGTTCTCTACTTGGGCGGGTGGAATTTATCTATTCCCTATATATCCTTTTTTGATTTTTTCCAAATGAATAAAGCAGTTGGAATTTTGGAAATGACAATGGGTATATTTATTACATTAACTAAAGCTTATTTATTTCTCTTCATTTCTATCACAATAAGATGGACTTTACCGAGGATGAGAATGGATCAGTTATTAAATCTTGGATGGAAATTTCTTTTACCTATTTCCCTGGGCAATCTCTTATTAACAACCTCTTCTCAACTTGTTTCACTATAAATAAGATAATACAATAATAGTAAGAATATTTTCAACACAAAAGCTCTCTCAAACAAGAGAAAGAAACATATCTTTTTCATAGATATTTAGAATGAATATGTTCCCTATGGTAACTGGGTTCATGAGTTATGGTCAACAAACAATACGTGCTACAAGGTACATAGGTCAAAGTTTCATAACTACCTTATCCCACACAAATCGTTTACCTATAACGATTCACTACCCTTATGAAAAATCAATTACACCAGAGCGTTTCCGAGGGCGAATCCACTTTGAATTTGATAAATGTATTGCTTGTGAAGTATGTGTTCGCGTATGTCCGATAGATTTACCCGTTGTGGATTGGAGATTTGAAAAGGATATTAAAAGAAAACAATTGCTTAATTATAGTATTGATTTCGGAGTTTGTATATTTTGTGGCAATTGTGTTGAGTACTGTCCAACAAGCTGTTTATCAATGACTGAAGAATATGAACTTTCTACCTATGATCGTCATGAATTGAATTACAATCAAATTGCTTTAAGTCGGTTACCAATCTCCATAATGGGAGATTACACAATTCAAACAATTAGGAATTCGTCTGAAAGTAAAATAAACAAAGAAAAATCTTCGAATTCAAGAACGATTACTGATTACTAAACTTTGATTTTGTCTTTCTGTTATAAAAATCTAATAATTCTTTATTAAACTTTAAAATTAAACTATAAAGAAAAACGAAAAACTACTGCTTATTGGAAATTATTTCTTATTTTAAATCAGACTAGATTTTCGTGATATAATATAATTTATAACTATAAGTTTATACACAAAAAAATACCCTAATCCTTTTTTCCTTCCTTGAATCCTTTAGTTTTAGTCAGTTCATGAAAAATTTTATACTATTAATTTCTTTTTATCCATAATGGATTTACCTGGACCAATACATGAGATTCTTATGCTATTTGGGGGATTTGTTCTTCTACTAGGGGGTCTAGGAGTAGTATTACTTACCAACCCCATTTATTCTGCCTTTTCGCTGGGATTAGTTCTTGTTTGTATATCCTTATTCTATTTTTTATTAAATTCCTACTTTGTAGCTGTCGCACAACTTCTTATTTATGTGGGAGCCATAAATGTCTTGATCATATTCGCTGTAATGTTCGTAAATGGCTCAGAATGGTCTAAAGATAAGAATTATTGGACTATTGGAGATGGGTTCACTTCACTCGTTTGTATAACTATTGTTTTTTCACTAATGACTACTATCCCAGATACGTCGTGGTATGGAATTCTTTGGACTACAAGATCAAACCAAATAGTAGAACAGGGTCTCATAAATAATGTTCAACAAATTGGAATTCATTTAGCAACCGATTTTTATCTTCCGTTTGAACTCATTTCCATAATTCTTCTAGTTTCTTTAATAGGTGCAATTACTATGGCTCGGCAATAAGAAAACTTAGAAAAAGTACAAATTATAAGAATTGCAAATCTAAAATAAATAACTAAAGAATCACAATTTTGATTTAGTAAAATCCATCTACTGCCAACAAATACCTCCTTTTTTTTTTTTTTTTTTTTCTTTTGTTGTGTAATTGTTCTATTGTAATTAATTGAATCGGTTCAATTCTTGCCCTCATATTGAAATGAATCGAGATTGATAAGGAGTTAGTTAATGATGTTTGAGCATGTACTTTTTTTGAGTGTCTATTTATTTTCGATTGGTATCTATGGATTGATCACAAGCCGAAACATGGTTAGAGCTCTAATATGTCTTGAACTTATACTGAATTCAATTAATCTAAATCTCGTAACATTTTCTGATCTATTTGATAGTCGCCAATTAAAAGGAGATATTTTCGCAATTTTTGTTATAGCCCTTGCAGCTGCTGAAGCCGCTATTGGACTATCCATTCTTTCTTCCATCCATCGTAATAGGAAATCCACTCGTATCAATCAATCTAATTTATTGAATAATTAGACTTTTGAATAATTAGACATAGAATCCTCTAAACAAAGGCGCACATATTAAAATAAATAGAAATCAATACTATTTTCTTAGTATTATTTGAGAATATCCATTTTTTTTAGTAGATTATTGCATAGTATTCTTTTTCACTTAAATGAATTTTTGTATTTGTAATTCATTGATATTGCAATTTGAATATTGCAATAATTTATATTGAAAAGACGATAGCCAATTTATTGGCTAATTCGAATTCGTCTGTACAATTCGTAAAATTCTTTCTTATTTCTTATTTATTGTTGAAATCCAAAATTAAAGTCTCTTGGCTCTCTTCACGCTTTCTCACAAACAGATTAAAAAATAGATTTTTTTTTTTGAAGTTTGGATAAACCATTGCTTCGTCTGGTGTCTACAATACATATGACTCATTATAGTACTAATTTCATTTTTACCAGATCGAAAAATTTTATGTTGAAAAGAAAAATTTATAGATCCAATGTCACATTCCGTAAAAATTTACGATACATGTATAGGATGCACTCAATGTGTACGAGCTTGTCCAACAGATGTATTAGAAATGATACCCTGGGATGGATGTAAAGCCAAGCAAATTGCTTCCGCGCCGAGAACCGAAGATTGTGTGGGTTGTAAGAGATGTGAATCTGCCTGCCCGACAGATTTTTTAAGTGTCCGCGTTTATTTAGGGCCTGAAACAACACGTAGCATGGCTCTATCTTATTGATACGTTACAAAAAACTTCACTCGAATCGTCTGATTCCTCTTTACCGAAGAAGCCTGTGCTCGAAATAATCGAGCACGGGCTTTTCTGGTCAAAACGTATCTTGTCTTTATCACTTTATCATGAGTTATTTTCCTTGGTTAACAATA
Organism: Triticum urartu; assembly: GCF_056163025.1. Classification (NCBI taxonomy): domain Eukaryota; kingdom Viridiplantae; phylum Streptophyta; class Magnoliopsida; order Poales; family Poaceae; genus Triticum; species Triticum urartu. The sequence continues at coordinate 10,712 of NW_028260877.1, read as the reverse complement.
CTTGTTGTTTTGCCGATATTTGCAGGTTCATTAATTTTCTTTTTACCTCATAAGGGAAACAAAGTCGTTAGGTGGTATACTATATCTATTTGTTTATTAGAATTCCTTCTAATGACTTATGCGTTCTGTTATCATTTCCAACTGGAGGATCCCTTAATCCAATTAAAGGAGGATTATAAATGGATAGATGTCTTCGATTTCCACTGGAGATTGGGAATCGATGGACTTTCATTAGGATCTATTTTATTGACAGGATTTATCACTACTTTAGCTACTTTAGCAGCTTGGCCAATTACACGGAATTCGCGATTATTCTATTTCCTGATGCTCGCAATGTATAGTGGTCAAATAGGATTATTTTCTTCGCGAGACCTTTTACTTTTTTTTATCATGTGGGAGTTAGAATTAATTCCTGTTTACTTACTTTTATCCATGTGGGGGGGGAAGAGGCGTCTATATTCAGCTACAAAGTTTATTTTGTATACTGCAGGCGGTTCCATTTTTTTCTTAATCGGAGTTCTGGGTATGGGCTTATATGGTTCCAACGAACCAGGATTAGATTTGGAAAGATTAATTAATCAATCATACCCTGCAACCTTGGAAATACTTTTATATTTTGGCTTCCTTATTGCTTATGCTGTCAAATTGCCGATTATACCCCTACATACGTGGTTACCAGATACCCATGGGGAAGCACATTATAGTACATGTATGCTTTTAGCGGGAATATTATTAAAGATGGGAGCATATGGATTGATTCGGATCAACATGGAATTGTTACCTCATGCTCATTATCTATTTTCGCCCTGGTTAGTAATAATAGGAGCGATCCAAATAATCTATGCAGCTTCAACTTCTCTTGGTCAACGAAATTTCAAAAAAAGAATAGCTTATTCCTCTGTATCTCACATGGGTTTCATAATTATAGGAATTGGTTCCATAACCAACATTGGACTCAATGGAGCTATTTTACAAATATTATCCCATGGATTTATTGGTGCTACACTTTTTTTCTTGGCAGGAACCGCTTCTGATAGAATGCGTCTTGTTTATCTCGAAGAACTGGGGGGAATATCTATCCCAATGCCTAAAATTTTTACCATGTTTAGTAGCTTTTCAATGGCTTCTCTTGCCTTACCAGGAATGAGTGGTTTTGTCGCAGAATTAGTAGTATTTTTTGGACTAATTACTAGTCCAAAATTTCTGTTAATGCCAAAAACACTAATTACTTTTGTAATGGCAATTGGAATGATATTAACTCCTATTTATTTATTATCTATGTTACGCCAGATGTTCTATGGATACAAGCTATTTAATGTTCCAAACGCAAATTTTGTGGATTCTGGACCACGAGAACTCTTTATTTTAATCTGTATCTTTTTACCAGTAATAGGAATTGGTATTTATCCAGATTTTGTTCTCTCCCTATCCGTTGACAGGGTAGAGGCTCTCTTATCCAATTATTATCCTAAATAGGTTTGCTTTTTTTTACTCGTCTGCTCTATTAATGCAGAAATAAGTAAAAAAGTATATAATGCAGAAATAAGTAAAAAAGTATAATTAGATCTATCTCGAATTTTTGAGAACCCTTTGATAAGGCGTTCAAGGGGTTCTCAAATAAAACATAAAAGTAAAAACCTTCATTTCATGAAGGTTTTATTTTATGTAATCATTTAGGTGTTAATGTAAACGAACCATAACTATGTAAGCCTATTCCTAATAGATTTATACCAAAATAACAAATCCAAATTATAAGAAATCCTATCAAAGCTATAAGTGCAGAATTCGTACCCTTCCAATTTGGATTTGTTCTACTATGTAAATAAATTGCGAATATGGTCCAAGTAATAAATGCCCAAGTTTCCTTAGGATCCCAATTCCAATAGGATCCCCAGGCCTCATTAGCCCATACTGCTCCACAAAGAATACCTACGGTTAAAAGGGTAAATCCTAGGCTAATGACACGATAACTCCAAGAATCCAAACGCTCCGTTAATTGATATTTGTAATAATTTGGAAATGAAGGGACAGAGGTTCTTTTTAAAGCACTTCTTTTTGCATAAAAATATTTAATATCACTAAAGAAAAATGTTTTATTTAAAACATTTTTTTTCTTTTTAGAAAAGAAATGGAAATTATTTCGAAATCTAATGATTAGAATAGCGGCAGATAATAAGGATCCGCACAAAAGAGTTGCATAGCTTAATAACATCATACTGACATGCATCATTAACCACTGAGATTGTAGAGCAGGTACTAGTATCGTGGATTGATGCATTTCAGTTAAAAGACCCGATGTGGCAAAGCCTTGCGTTAAAATAGTACTTGGCGTAGTTATTGTGCTTAAATCATTTTTAGAGTTCTGTATTTTAGGAATGGTATGAAGAATATACAGGGCCCATGAAAGGAAGATCAATGACTCATATAAATTACTTAATGGAAAATGTCCCGAGGAAGCCCAACGAGAAACTAAGAATCCTGTTATAGAGAAAAAAGTAACTATCATTCCTTTTTCTGACGAATCGCGTAATCCTCCAAGTTCACGAACTAATAAGGTTATAAAATGAATCGTAATCACAATTGAAATCGTTGAGAAAGAGATATGAGTTAGTATATGTTCTAAAGTTGCAAATAGCATAAGGGGAAGGTCCCATTACAAAATTGTAAATTTCGAATTGATTTCTAATCTATTGTATTCTTTTTCAAGAATGCCGCCACTCGGATTCGAACCGAGATGCTTGAGCACTGCTTCCTAAGAGCAGCGTGTCTACCAATTTCACCATGGCGGCTAACTTCAAATAATAGGTAACTTAAAAGAATAATAGCTATTATCTTGGGAATCGTCGATATTGGGAAAGTCCATAAAATTTAGGAACATTAGAGTTTTCATTAAAATAGACTTCGTTTGGTAGTATCGTTTCCATTTTTTTTTTTTACAATAAACTCTTGCTTTGCCCAATAGAAACACAAACACTGCTTGAAAGAGTTGGAACTTCTTTTTTCTAACTTGCAATTATAGAACTAATTTTTTCTAATTAATTTCCCCTTTACATTTTGAAAATTCTTTCAATACAATGAAAAAAATCCAAAAGGGTTTCTATTTAATGATGAAATTAAAATAAAATGGATAAATAGAAAAGGCTTTTTGGATTTTTTAAAAATTTCTAGAATGAAAGTCTTTATGCTCTTATTAATAAGATTTACTAACCTTATGATTTTGGAGAAGATAGGTGGAAGTTGTAAGTCCTATTGTAAGAATACTCCACTTTTCATAATTTTCCTAATAGAATATGAGGATTCTATTAGGAAAATTATGAAAAGTTCATTGATAGGAAAAGAATACTTAGCACACAGTATACCAAACAAAACTTTTTTTTTCTTGTATATATAAGATAAGAGGGGTTTTTTGTTCTAAGAATATTGTACCGAGTAATTCGACACATAAAAGTACATTCAAAGAAGAATCCAAATTATTAAATAATTGGAATTCTTTTTTGATAAGTCAATTCATATTATTCCAAAATCTTATTATTTGTTTGTTGCCCAGAAAAACCCTTTGGTTTTGGATGCTCATTACCGCTCGAAAATGATCTTGATTTTACTAAAGAATAAGATTGTACTATGGAAAAATAAGTCTTTTTCTTCCAAATATTTTTACGAATACGCTTTTTTGACATTGAAGTACGTTTTTTTGGAACTGCCATTCAAAAAGGAAATTACTTTTTTCTAGTTGTATGTGAAAGACATCTATTGCTGCAAATCAATCCTTCTTTCTTCTTTTTATTAGTATTTATACTTAGATACTGAAAGATACTTAAATTTTGAATTATTTTTTACTTCATTTTGTCTAATGCGGATAAGACAACAAGAATTTTTTAACATTTTTTCTTTATATATTTTATACTTTTTTTTTAATAATATAGAATATATAGAAGGGTTTCTCATTTAAATCTATTTATATCTATTTATATATCAAGTATACTCCATATATAGATATATGGTATGGAAGCCTATCCCCCATATAAGATAAGACGGGGGGATAAAAAGAAGGGAAAATGAAAATAGTTAATTAAGTTCAGAATGGTATTCCATAAAGGAAAGGAATTCCAATCAAAACAAAAAATACTGAGTCTCTTAAACAAGACATTCTAAAACTTAGGTAATTTATAGTCATTAGAATTTTAGTTCTATATGAAGTAAGGACTATTCGATAATTTCTTATAAACATAGGTTTTCATTGGAATTCACTCAATCAGTTAATTATGGAACAAGAGAGCTGTTTCATCTTTGTTTTAAAGAAATATAAAAATGAATTATGAATAGAAAGTAAAATGATTCCACTTTTTTTTTTTTATTTTTATAAATATCTTTATTTAGTTAATAAAATAACTTCGTTACCTAGTTATTTTATTAACTTTTTTAATTTAACCAACTAAACCCATTCTTAATTTTTAATTATTTCAATGAGATAAATTTTGGAAAAATTAAGAATTTCAGTATTTTTTCTTATTCTTTTTATTTATTCTTTCAGAAAGAGATAAGAATTGGTTTGGTGAATCGGAAACAATTTTATAGAAAAATTGAAGTAAAAATTGAAGTAAAAATTGCAATTTCTTTTCTTATGGAACATACATATCAATATGCATGGGTAATCCCTCTTCTCCCACTTCCAGTTATTATGTCAATGGGATTTGGCCTTATTCTTATTCCGACAGCAACAAAAAATCTTCGTCGCATATGGGCTTTTCCTAGTGTTTTACTCTTAAGTATAGCTATGGTATTCTCAGTTCAACTGTCTATTCAACAAATAAATGGAAGTTCGATCTATCAATATCTATGGTCTTGGACCGTCAATAATGATTTTTCTTTAGAATTTGGATACTTGATTGACCCACTTACTTCTATTATGTTAATACTAATTACTACTGTAGGAATCCTGGTTCTTATTTATAGTGATGGTTATATGTCTCACGATGAAGGATATTTGAGATTTTTTGTTTATATAAGTTTTTTCAATACTTCCATGTTGGGATTGGTTACTAGCTCCAATTTGATACAAATTTATTTTTTTTGGGAACTCGTGGGAATGTGTTCTTATTTATTGATAGGCTTTTGGTTTACACGACCAATCGCAGCGAGTGCTTGTCAAAAAGCTTTTGTAACTAATCGTGTAGGGGATTTTGGTCTATTATTAGGAATTTTAGGTTTTTTTTGGATAACAGGTAGTTTAGAGTTTAGGGATTTGTTCAAAATAGCTAATAACTGGATTCCTAATAATGGAATTAACTCTTTACTTACTACTTTGTGTGCTTTTTTATTATTCCTTGGTGCAGTTGCGAAATCCGCACAATTCCCTCTTCACGTATGGTTACCCGATGCTATGGAAGGGCCCACTCCTATTTCGGCTCTTATACACGCAGCAACTATGGTTGCTGCGGGAATTTTTCTTCTAGCTCGACTTCTTCCTCTTTTCATATCTTTACCTTTGATAATGAGTTTTATTTCTTTAGTAGGTACAATAACACTATTCTTAGGAGCTACTTTAGCTCTTGCTCAGAGAGATATTAAAAGAAGCTTAGCCTATTCTACAATGTCTCAATTGGGTTATATGATGTTAGCTCTAGGTATAGGTTCTTATCAAGCTGCTTTATTCCATTTGATCACTCATGCTTATTCAAAAGCTTTATTGTTCTTGGGATCCGGATCCGTTATTCATTCAATGGAACCTCTTGTTGGATATTCACCAGATAAAAGTCAAAATATGGTTCTTATGGGCGGTTTAAGAAAATACATTCCAATCACAAGAACTACTTTTTTATGGGGTACACTTTCTCTTTGTGGTATTCCACCTCTTGCTTGCTTCTGGTCCAAAGATGAAATCCTTAGTAATAGTTGGTTGTATTCGCCCTTTTTTGGAATAATAGCCTCCTTTACTGCAGGATTAACTGCCTTTTATATGTTTCGGATATATTTACTTACATTTGATGGGTATTTGCGTGTTCATTTTCAAAATTACAGTAGCACTAAAGAGAGTTCCTTGTATTCAATATCCTTATGGGGAAAAAGGATACCCAAAGGAGTGAATAGGGATTTCGTTTTATCAACAACGAAGAGTGGAGTTTCTTTTTTTTCACAAAATATACCAAAAATTCAAGGTAATACAAGAAATAGGATAGGATCCTTTACTACGTCTTTTGGGGCTAAAAAAACTTTTGCCTATCCGCATGAAACGGGAAATACTATGTTATTTCCTCTTCTTATATTACTACTTTTCACTTTGTTCATTGGATTCATAGGAATCTCTTTTGATAATGGAGGAATTGGTAATGGAATAGCAGAGTTAACCATATTATCAAAGTGGTTAACTCCCTCAATAAACTTTACCCAGGAAAGTTCTAATTCTTTTGTAAATTCATATGAATTTATTACTAATGCAATTTCTTCTGTAAGTCTAGCTATCTTTGGTTTATTCATAGCATATATCTTCTATGGATCCGCTTATTCTTTTTTTCAGAATTTGGATTTAATAAACTCTTTTTACAAAGGAAATCCTAAAAAAGAATTTTTAGATCAAGTAAAAAAAAATATATACAGTTGGTCATATAATCGTGGTTATATAGATATTTTCTATACTAGGGTCTTTACCCTCGGTATAAGAGGGTTAACCGAACTCACGGAGTTTTTTGATAAGGGTGTTATTGATGGAATTACCAATGGAGTGGGTCTTGCTAGTTTTTGTATAGGAGAGGAAATTAAATATGTAGGGGGAGGTCGAATCTCGTCTTATTTATTCTTTTTTTTATGTTATGTATCTGTGTTTTTATTCTTTTTTCTTTCTTAAGTTAAGGAATTTACAACAAGTCTCTTGCAAAAATAACTATCCTATCCCCTTTCTACAATCTCTCTATATCCTTGTTACATAAGGTAAGTATTGTATAATAGTTCGGTTTTCCGCGATTTTTTCCATTCCTCTGTGTAAATACCCTAATATGGGTTCACAATCAATAACATCCTCACCATCGAGAGTAACGATCAGTCGAAGAACACCATGCATTGATGGGTGTTGAGGGCCCATATTGACTATCATGAGATCTTTTCTTGTAAGCGGTAGACTCATATCCTTTCTTCCTTAATTCATTATTCCATGAAAATGGATTATTCCATGAATTCCTCAAAGCGAGGCTCATCAAAATGAAAAATCTAAGACTACTATAAGACTACTAAAAAAATAATAAAACAAGAAAAAAATTTGAACGATTAAATTACTGCTCCCGAATATTCAACTGACCGATTAATTTCTTATAACGTACTCTATTTTTCTTTGCCAAATAAGCCAGCAAACGTCGACGTTTTCCCAAAAGTCTTCGTAGACCTCTTTCCGATGAAAAATCTTTTTTGTGTAATTCCAAATGTGAAGCAAGTCTCCGTATCTTATTGGTGAAACTGAATACTTGAAATTCAACAGAACCCCTGTTTTCTTCTTTTTCTTCTTTAACCATAAATCCAAAAATTTTTCTACCTCCTTTCTTTTTCATGTATTTTTCTGATCAGGAAAAATACAAAATTATGTCAGTTATTTTGAAGTTATTCTAATCTCGTACACACACAAATTTGCAATTATTCATCTACTACTGGAATTTGGATTTATTTTATCGATGCAAATTGGATTTGGATAGAAGGGTACATTCTTTCTAATATTTTAGATAGAAGAAATGTTTCTTCTATCTAAAATATTAGAAAGAATTTTGCTGATTTATTTATTGCTATATGCAATTTATGGAATTGATACACCATTTAATTGATATCATTTAGCAAAATGAAACACAGCATATGCATCCATCTTTTGGCTCGAGAATTTCACGGGATAGAGATATGGTATAAGAAATAGACTATTAAGTAACTCTAAATGAATTGTGGATACATCTGTATCCTTAACATACTGAAACGATTGTCATTATTCGTATCAAACCAATAGCGATTCATACAAGCTAAATCTTCTAATCAATGGTGGGCCAATAATGAATTTTTTTGCATATGTATTAAGACGCTTGGCCTGATTTCGAAATTGTCCAGAGTTTTATATGTTGTTTTCATTGCAAAATGATGGGTCTCCTTCCATAACTTTCCAATTACGAGTACGAGAATTGAAAGACATGAAAATTCTCAATTCTCTACGGCGTCTAGTAGATAGAAACAAGAAAATCAGAAGAATCTTTCTCTCTATTCACTATCATTCCGCGTCTTCGACTTCTATTAGTTTCTTTTCTTCTTTAATGCAATAGCTATAGTTTGATATAAGAATCCATTTCTCAAAGTAATGGAAACCATTCTCTTATAGGAAATGGTTCGAAAATCGCTATTCCACCTTTTAGGTATCGTGAAAAGTGATACCTGTGAAGATCGTGCATTTCAGTCAAATTCAGATCCGTTTTTCGAGTCCATGATATAATATAACCAAATTGGATAGATCTTCCACCTGTTTAGCTAAGAAAGAATAGATACAGAGGTGGATAATAGATCGATATGAAGATCATGAGCTGCCCCATAATGAAATCGCCAGTAGTCGCGAATATCTCCTTCTTCCCTAATCCAAGATTGGAGAAAGAAGATCTAAGAGGGACCTATGGAGAATGTAGTCAGAAATCCATAATAGAGTCCGACCACAACGACCGAATTAATTATCCTCATCGAGAAACTTAGACTACTAAATAGAAAAGATTTGAAAATCATGGCATGGGTCTCCTTTTTTTCTTTCTTTAGAGTTTTCTATATGCACAATTTCTCGATGTTTCGATGAGAATTTCTTGACTTTCCATATATAGAAAGAGATAGACTATAAATGACATCTCTTATGTCAATAAGACCAAAGGGATGGATATTAAATGATAGGAAGTGCTAGGAAGTGAAATAGAATGAAATAGAGCCACTTTGGGCTTCCCTATGAAATGAGGCATGGAACGGAGCCACTACGAAGAAATTATGGGAGTTACGAAAGAAGCTTCGGACTCATATTGTTCATGGGTTGAGAGCGGGAGTTGAACTCTAGGAGGTCGAATCCCCCCTTGTTCCTCAGTAGCTCAGTGGTAGAGCGGTCGGCTGTTAACTGACTGGTCGTAGGTTCGAATCCTACTTGGGGAGATTTTATTCATTCTTTAATGTAAGAATTTTAATGTAAGAATAAAGAATTGAATTAAAGGGCTTGCTTTGACCCTTAGGAGTAGGTAACCCGTTCGCTATCCTTGTTTCTATTTCTATTGCATTCTATCTCATCGTATCACATTCTGTTCTACGATTCCACTTCGACAAAAGGAAAGAGCATACCTAAGTTCAATAGCTTTACGTCCGCTATCCCGATCATGATTTTCCTACCCTCAGGGGGAAAGTAAAGGCCCTTCCCCCTTTGGAAGGCTGTGGGCGAGGAGGGATTCGAACCCCCGACACCGTGGTTCGTAGCCACGTGCTCTAATCCTCTGAGCTACAGGCCCAGCTGTCTCCACTGGATCTCTTCCCGGGGGTACCCCTTCATTTCAGGTTAAGAAGATGGGAAAGCGCCTTTCTCTCTATAAGAACAGTGCGTTCCGAGGTGTGAAGTGGGAGAGAGGGGATGTGATGATTGAGGTTTTGAATAAGACGACCTTTGCATTTTAGATTTGGATCTTTTTCTTATTTCAAAATAGTGAAAAAGTCAAATAAGAGGTGTTAAGCTTTTTATCATTCTGGCATCGAGCTATTTTGCCGCAGGACCTCCCCTACAGTATCGTCACCGCAGTAGAGTTTAACCACCAAATTCGGGATGGATTGGTGTGGTTCCTCTACGCCTAGGACACCAGAATATCGAACCATGAACGAGGAAAGGCATGAGATAAATATTGGCTAGTAATTGTGAAGCCCCAATTCTTGACTGAAAGGGACACCAAAGGCCTCTGCCCTCCCTCTCTATCTATCCAAGAGATGGAAGGGCAGAGCTTTTTTTTGGTTTTTTCATCTTTTCATCAAAGAGTTGAACAATGAAGATAGATGGCAAGTGCCTGATCGATTTGATCAGGCCGTGTAGGAACAAGGTTCAAATCGTTCGTTCGTTAGGATGCCTCAGCTGCATACATCACTGCACTTCCACTTGACACCTATTTAAACGGCTCGTCTCGCCGCTACCTTATCCTATTTCCATACTTCTGTCGCTCCATCCCCGTATGGGTGGAGAACCCGTCGCTGTCTCGGCTGTGATACCGGAGGCTCTAGGGAAGTCGGAGGAGAGAGCACTCATCTTGGGGTGGGCTTACTACTTATATGCTTTCAGCAGTTATCCTCTCCGCACTTGGCTACCCAGCGTTTACCGTAGGCACGATAACTGGTACACCAGAGGTGCGTCCTTCCCGGTCCTCTCGTACTAGGGAAAGGTCCTCTCAATGCTCTAACGCCCACACCGGATATGGACCGAACTGTCTCACGACGTTCTGAACCCAGCTCACGTACCGCATTAATGGGCGAACAGCCCAACCCTTGGAACCACCTACAGCTCCAGGTGGCGAAGAGCCGACATCGAGGTGCCAAACCTTCCCGTCGATGTGGACTCTTGGGGAAGATCAGCCTGTTATCCCTAGAGTAACTTTTATCCGTTGAGCGACGGCCCTTCCACTCGGCACCGTCGGATCACTAAGGCCGACTTTCGTCTCTGCTCGACGGGTGAGTCTTGCAGTCAAGCTCCCTTCTGC
>NW_028260876.1:0-36051 GCF_056163025.1 Triticum urartu | reverse complement strand
TGGAAGAAAGTCTAATTTTCTTATGTATAGAACTTTTTTTAACCATTCGTCATTTCTAGTAGAAATTCTGAATTGGTATAATGGCTCTTTCTTACATTACAACTTACAATACAAGAGTTTCTTACAGGAGTGAAACAAAACTAAAGAAAAAGATTAAAGAATAACGTTTGACAAAATGATTAATGCAAAATGATCCATTAAAGAAAAGAATTGATACAACAATTTGATTACTTAATCAATTAGTAGTATCCCTAGAGTCCACTCCTTCCCCATACTACTAGTGAAAGAGAAAATGTAAAGACTACCATTAAAGCAGCCCAAGCGAGACTTACTATATCCATCTAAATTATGTCTCCTATTTCTATGAAGGGATTATTCTACTATTGATCAATAATCATAGTGGAATCAAGGGTACAGAGTCAAAAAGGGATTCCGCCCTAAGGCCATGGATCAATCAGTTCAAGGAATTTACTCCTAACAAATTCTTATAGGAATTCTGGTAGAATTAGAGAGCATTAAAAATACGAGATACTATAGCCCTTTTTTCCTTAAAAAAGAAAGAGTACGGGAATGATGTCCTGAATAGAAGAAGCGGGAATAGGAAGATTTTTTATTCCTTTTGTTACTCTTTTTTTTTTTTTTAAGCAAAGGACGCCCGAATATACCATAAAATTATCGATAGATAAATATTTATTGGATACCTACCTTACCTAATGTTTATTTTTGACCTAAACCCTGCAGCCTTGCTTTGTATCATTCTATGAAAGAATGAAGAGATTTTATCCATAATACAACTCCTAAATTGATTTTTGATCGACCTATTTAATCTGATTCTCGTTAGAATTAAGTAGTCCTTACTTTAGTGTATGTAGGTAACATAAGATGTACGATAAAAAAATGTATAATAATTAGTAAGTCTTGATATTCTTTCGTGGAGTCCCTTCTTGAATCTTAGATTGAAAAAAAAAAAGAATGCCCCTTAGGGACCTTTCTTTGGATACCAAGATTTCTGACATCTTATCCTCGTATTTTAAAATTATCAAATCGAATCTCAATTAAGAACCAATTCAAATTCATATAATAAAAGAATAAGGAAACACTACCTCACCCCTATTGATAACCATTTTGGCCACTACCGTCAAAACAAACCCTAACCCTAGTTTGAGGATAGAACTATGGTATGGTTTCTCTAAACCCAGTATCGGCAGGCCCAGTTACTCTCTTGCCCGAACTTATGCGAAGTAAAAATTTATCGAATTCGATCAGCACTATAAAAAAAACCTAAGTATTTTATTGATCAGGCGGCACCCAGATTTGAACTGGGGATAAAGGATTTGCAGTCCCCTGCCTTACCGCTTGGCCATGCCGCCAAAAAATCCGATCAAAAATCTAGAAAACAGCAAGTATTCATCCACGTTTTCTTACGAAAAGCCCCTTTTATTTTGAATATAATTCTACTTACTTTTTTCCAATCTTTTTCAAAAAATCTATTCCTGCTTTTTTTGATCCAGTTTCTATTATTCTCCTCGATAGATTCTATCTTAAAACATACATTGTTAACACAATAAAACTTCCCATTTCTTTCTATTGAGATGAAAAAGAAGAAAAAGTGGATTTCTATTCACAGGCTGCAAAATTCAGAATAAATTGGAACCGTTAACTAGAATTCTCTTTTTTTTATTGCAGTAGTGAACTACTCTTAAATCGGTATTATCTCCCCCCCCTTCAATGGCATAATAAAATATTATGGCTTTATGCTTAATCCGTGTATAGGTAAACTTTAGGTCCGAACAGCATTATTATCCAAAGATCCCCTTTATGTACATATCTCTATGGGGAATCATGCTTTAATTTTTCAAAGTATTAAATTAAATATCTTGAATAAAAAAAGGAAATTTGCTCTGATATAGAGTATAACCTGACTATCTTGGCGTACCCAAGTGAAATTACGATAAAAGAAAAGCATGGATATGGGGAGAGGTGGATAACTAGATTGGCATGTACTTAAAAAAGGGACTTACTTTATTTTAGAATTCCACAATGAAATACTGAATTTTCTAGCAATTATACTACTCCGATCCGAAATAAAAAAGAACCCTCAAATTATTTTGAGAAATTAAAGTAAGCACGCTATTCTAAATCGAAGTAAAGTCAAACTTTCTAGTATATTATATTACGGCTTTATTACATTCATAGAAAGGAGATAAAATGAGAAATCTTTGCCATCCAATCTGATTAGAATATCATAACATAAAGTATAAGTGGCAGAATTTTTTTTGTAGGAATGTTTTATCAATTCATTTTCATTTCATTTGTACCCCTGGCAAACTCGAACTTTCGTCCAAATGGTCTCTATTCATATGTATGAAATACATATATGAAATACGTATGTGGAGTTCCCTAGAATTTCATGTGATTCAGTAAACAGAATATAGATTCCATGATTGCTAGATCGATCCATAGGGATTGATGAAGAGTGAGCTGATAATGGAATTTTTCTTTGATAAACAGGAAACTTAAGATTAAGATGCTCCGGAATGGAAACGAGGGAATGTCCACAATACCCGGATTTAGTCAGATCCAATTCGAGGGATTTTGTAGGTTCATTAATCAAGCCTTGGCAGAAGAACTTGACAAGTTTCCAACAATTAAAGATCCAGATCACGAAATTGCATTTCAATTATTTGCGAAAGGATATCAACTGCTAGAACCCTCGATAAAAGAAAGAGATGCTGTGTATGAATCACTCACCTATTCTTCCGAATTATATGTATCTGCGAGATTAATTTTTGGTTTCGATGTGCAAAAGCAAACCATTTCTATCGGAAACATTCCTATAATGAATTCCTTAGGAACCTTTATTATAAATGGAATATACCGAATTGTGATCAATCAAATATTGCTAAGTCCTGGTATTTACTACCGCTCGGAATTAGATCATAAGGGAATTTCTATCTACACTGGCACTATAATATCAGATTGGGGGGGGAGATCGGAATTAGCAATTGATAAAAAAGAAAGGATATGGGCTCGCGTGAGTAGAAAACAAAAGATATCTATTCTAGTTCTATCATCAGCTATGGGTTCGAATCTAAGAGAAATTCTGGATAATGTTTCCTACCCTGAAATTTTCTTGTCTTTCCCGAATGCTAAAGAGAAGAAGAGGATTGAGTCAAAAGAAAAAGCTATTTTGGAGTTTTATCAACAATTTGCTTGTGTAGGTGGGGACCTGGTATTTTCGGAGTCCTTATGCGAGGAATTACAAAAGAAATTTTTTCAACAAAAATGTGAATTAGGAAGGATTGGTCGACGAAATATGAATCGGAGACTTAATCTTGATATTCCTCAGAACAATACATTCTTGTTACCACGAGATGTATTGGCCGCTACGGATCATTTGATTGGAATGAAATTTGGAACGGGTATACTTGACGATGACGATATGAATCACTTGAAAAATAAACGTATTCGTTCGGTTGCGGATCTGTTACAAGATCAATTCGGATTGGCTCTTGGTCGTTTACAACATGCAGTTCAAAAAACTATTCGTAGAGTATTCATACGTCAATCGAAACCGACTCCCCAAACTTTGGTAACTCCAACTTCAACTTCAATTTTATTAATAACTACTTATGAGACCTTTTTTGGCACATACCCGTTATCTCAAGTTTTTGATCAAACGAATCCATTGACACAAACTGTTCATGGGCGAAAAGTGAGTTGTTTAGGTCCTGGAGGGTTGACGGGGAGAACCGCAAGTTTTCGGAGCCGAGATATTCATCCGAGTCACTATGGGCGTATTTGTCCAATTGACACGTCTGAAGGAATCAATGTTGGACTTACTGGATCCTTAACAATTCATGCGAGAATTGATCACTTGTGGGGATCCATAGAGAGTCCGTTTTATGAAATATCTGCTGAGAAAGCAAAAGAAAAAAAAGAGAGACAGGTGGTTTATCTATCACCAAATAGAGATGAATATTATATGATAGCAGCAGGAAATTCTTTGTCCTTGAATCAAGGTATTCAGGAAGAACAGGTTGTTCCGGCTAGATACCGTCAAGAATTCTTGACTATTGCATGGGAACAGATTCATGTTAGAAGTATTTTTCCTTTCCAATATTTTTCTATTGGGGGTTCTCTCATTCCTTTTATTGAGCACAATGATGCGAATCGGGCTTTAATGAGTTCTAATATGCAGCGCCAAGCAGTTCCGCTTTCTCGGTCCGAGAAATGCATTGTTGGAACTGGATTGGAACGCCAAACAGCTCTAGATTCGAGGGTTTCCATTATAGCCGAACGCGAGGGAAAGATCATTTCTACTGATAGTCATAAGATACTTTTATCAAGTAGTGGGAAGACTATAAGTATTCCTTTAGTTAACCACCGTCGCTCTAACAAAAATACTTGTATGCACCAAAAACCCCGGGTTCCACGGGGTAAATCCATTAAAAAAGGACAAATTTTAGCAGAAGGAGCTGCTACAATTGGGGGCGAACTTGCTTTAGGAAAAAACGTATTAGTAGCTTATATGCCATGGGAAGGTTACAATTTTGAAGACGCAGTACTAATTAGCGAACGTTTGGTATATGAAGATATTTATACCTCTTTTCACATCCGGAAATATGAAATTCAGACGGATACGACAAGCCAGGGCTCCGCTGAAAAAATCACTAAAGAAATACCACATCTAGAAGAACATTTACTCCGCAATTTGGACAGAAATGGAGTTGTTAGGTTGGGATCCTGGGTAGAAACTGGTGATATTTTAGTAGGTAAATTAACGCCTCAGATAGCGAGCGAATCATCTTATATCGCGGAAGCTGGATTATTACGGGCCATATTTGGCCTTGAGGTTTCCACTTCAAAAGAAACTTCTCTGAAATTACCTATAGGTGGAAGAGGGCGCGTTATCGATGTGAAATGGATCCAAAGGGACCCGCTCGACATAATGGTTCGTGTATATATTTTACAGAAACGTGAAATCAAAGTTGGGGATAAAGTAGCCGGAAGACATGGGAATAAAGGGATCATTTCCAAAATTTTGCCTAGGCAAGATATGCCCTATTTGCAAGATGGAACACCCGTTGATATGGTCTTCAATCCCTTAGGAGTACCCTCCCGAATGAATGTGGGA
The DNA here is from genome assembly GCF_056163025.1 of Triticum urartu. Lineage (NCBI taxonomy): Eukaryota > Viridiplantae > Streptophyta > Magnoliopsida > Poales > Poaceae > Triticum > Triticum urartu. The sequence continues at coordinate 30,914 of NW_028260876.1, read as the reverse complement.
CAAATATTTGAAAGCTCGCTCGGATTAGCGGGGGATCTGCTAAAGAAACATTATAGAATAGCACCCTTTGATGAGAGATATGAGCAAGAGGCTTCAAGAAAACTTGTGTTTTCAGAATTATATGAAGCCAGTAAAGAAACAAAAAATCCATGGGTATTTGAACCCGAGTACCCGGGAAAAAGCAGAATATTTGATGGAAGAACAGGCGACCCCTTTGAGCAACCTGTTCTAATAGGGAAGTCCTATATCTTAAAATTAATTCATCAAGTTGATGAGAAAATTCATGGGCGTTCTACTGGGCCCTACTCACTTGTTACACAACAACCGGTTAGAGGAAGAGCCAAGCAAGGGGGACAACGAGTAGGAGAAATGGAAGTTTGGGCTTTAGAAGGATTTGGTGTTGCTCATATTTTACAAGAGATACTTACTTATAAATCTGACCATCTTATAGCTCGCCAAGAAATACTTAATGCTACGATCTGGGGAAAAAGAATACCTAATCATGAGGATCCTCCAGAATCTTTTCGAGTGCTCGTTCGAGAACTACGATCTTTGGCTCTAGAACTGAATCATTTCCTTGTATCTGAAAAGAACTTCCAGGTTAATAGGGAGGAAGTTTGATCGGAATAAATATAAATTCTTTTCTTATTTCTATTTTATGATTGACCAATATAAACATCAACAACTTCAAATTGGACTCGTTTCCCCTCAACAAATAAAGGCTTGGGCTAACAAAAACCTACCTAATGGAGAAGTCGTTGGCGAAGTCACAAGGCCCTCTACTTTTCATTATAAAACCGATAAACCAGAAAAAGATGGATTGTTTTGCGAAAGAATCTTTGGACCCATAAAAAGCGGGATTTGCGCTTGTGGCAATTCTCGAGCGAGCGGAGCTGAAAACGAAGACGAAAGATTTTGCCAAAAATGCGGGGTCGAATTTGTGGATTCTCGGATACGAAGATATCAAATGGGATACATCAAACTCGCATGTCCCGTGACTCATGTGTGGTATTTGAAAGGTCTTCCTAGTTATATCGCGAATCTTTTAGATAAACCTCTTAAGAAGTTGGAGGGCCTAGTATACGGCGATTTCTCTTTTGCTAGGCCCAGCACTAAAAAACCCACTTTTTTACGATTACGAGGTTTATTCGAAGAGGAAATTGCATCCTGTAACCACAGCATTTCTCCCTTTTTTTCTACCCCAGGCTTTGCAACATTTCGAAATCGGGAAATTGCGACAGGAGCAGGTGCTATTAGAGAACAATTAGCAGATTTGGATTTGCGAATTATTATAGAGAATTCTTTGGTCGAATGGAAGGAATTAGAAGACGAGGGGTATAGTGGAGATGAGTGGGAAGATAGAAAAAGACGAATAAGAAAAGTTTTTTTGATTAGACGCATGCAATTGGCGAAACATTTTATTCAAACAAATGTAGAACCAGAATGGATGGTTTTGTGCTTATTACCGGTTCTTCCTCCCGAATTGAGACCTATTGTTTATAGGTCTGGAGATAAAGTAGTGACTTCAGACATTAATGAACTTTATAAGAGAGTTATCCGTCGGAACAACAATCTTGCCTATCTATTAAAAAGAAGTGAATTAGCGCCAGCAGATTTAGTAATGTGCCAGGAAAAATTGGTACAAGAAGCCGTGGATACACTTCTTGATAGTGGGTCCCGCGGGCAACCGACGAGGGATGGTCACAATAAAGTATACAAATCACTTTCAGATGTAATTGAAGGTAAAGAGGGAAGGTTTCGCGAGACTCTGCTTGGGAAACGGGTCGATTACTCGGGGCGTTCTGTCATTGTTGTGGGTCCTTCGCTTTCATTACATCAATGTGGATTACCTCTAGAGATAGCAATAAAGCTTTTTCAGCTATTTGTAATTCGCGATTTAATCACGAAACGCGCCACTTCTAATGTAAGGATTGCTAAAAGGAAAATTTGGGAAAAAGAACCCATTGTATGGGAAATACTTCAAGAAGTTATGCGGGGACATCCTGTACTGTTAAATAGAGCACCTACCCTGCATAGATTAGGCATACAGGCCTTTCAACCCACTTTAGTAGAGGGGCGTACTATTTCTTTACACCCATTAGTGTGTAAGGGTTTCAATGCGGACTTTGATGGAGATCAAATGGCTGTTCATCTACCTTTATCCTTGGAAGCTCAGGCAGAAGCCCGTTTACTTATGTTTTCTCATATGAATCTCTTATCTCCCGCTATTGGGGATCCTATTTGCGTACCAACCCAAGACATGCTTATCGGGCTTTATGTATTAACGATTGGAAAGCGTCGAGGTATTTGTGCAAATAGATATAATAGTTGCAGAAACTACCCAAATCTAAAAGTAAATTACAATAATAATAATAATTTTAAATATAGGAAAGATAAAGAACCCCATTTTTCTAGTTCTTATGATGCACTGGGAGCTTATAGACAAAAACTAATCAGTTTAGATAGTCCCTTGTGGCTACGATGGAACCTGGATCAACGCGTCATTGGGTCAAGAGAAGTTCCGATTGAAGTTCAATATGAATCTTTGGGGACTTATCATGAGATTTATGCCCACTATCTAATAATGGGAAATAGAAAAAAAGAAATTCGTTCGATATACATTCGAACCACTCTTGGTCATATTTCTTTTTATAGAGAAATAGAGGAAGCCATACAAGGATTTAGTCAGGCCTATTCATACACTACCTAAACAAGAAAGTTAGATTCGGCGATGCCCCTCCCCTTTCGGGGGGCATTCCGATTTCCCTAGTATCATCATTATTTGCCACGCGAATCCAGATTGAGATTGAGGCAATTAAGTTAATTAAATTTTCGAATCACTGACTCAGGCCCATTGTCGAATCCTACTCAGCAATTGTCGAATCCTACTCAGCCGAAAAGGGGGTACTTATGTATGGCGGAACGGGCCAATCTGGTCTTTCATAATAAAGAGATAGACGGAACTGGTATGAAACGACTTATTAGCAGATTAATAGATCATTTTGGAATGGGATATACATCCCATATACTGGATCAACTAAAGACTCTGGGCTTCCATCAAGCCACTACTACATCGATTTCGTTAGGAATCGAGGATCTTTTAACAATACCCTCTAAGGGATGGTTAGTCCAAGACGCGGAACAACAGAGTTTTCTTTTGGAGAAACACTATTATTATGGGGCTGTACACGCGGTAGAAAAATTACGCCAATCTGTTGAGATATGGTATGCGACAAGTGAATATTTGAAACAAGAAATGAATTCAAATTTTCGGATAACGGATCCTTCTAATCCAGTCTATCTAATGTCTTTTTCAGGAGCCAGAGGAAATGCATCTCAAGTACACCAATTAGTAGGTATGAGAGGATTAATGTCGGACCCTCAAGGACAAATGATTGATTTACCTATTCAAAGCAATTTACGCGAGGGACTTTCTTTGACAGAATATATAATTTCCTGCTATGGAGCCCGCAAAGGGGTTGTAGATACTGCTGTGCGAACAGCAGATGCTGGATATCTTACACGTAGACTTGTTGAAGTAGTTCAACATATTATTGTGCGTAGAAGAGATTGTGGTACTATCCGAGGTATTTCTGTAAGTCCTCAAAATGGGATGACGGAAAAACTTTTTGTCCAAACACTAATTGGTCGTGTATTAGCAGACGATATATATATCGGTTCACGATGCATTGCCGCGCGAAATCAAGATATTGGAATTGGATTAGTCAATCGATTCATAACTGCCTTTCGAGCACAACCATTTCGAGCACAACCAATATATATTAGAACCCCCTTTACTTGCCGAAGCACTTCTTGGATCTGTCAATTATGCTATGGCCGGAGTCCTACTCATAGTGATCTGGTCGAATTGGGAGAAGCCGTAGGTATTATTGCAGGTCAATCAATTGGGGAGCCAGGGACTCAACTAACATTAAGAACTTTTCATACTGGCGGAGTATTCACAGGGGGTACTGCCGACCTTGTACGATCCCCTTCGAATGGAAAAATAAAATTCAATGAGAATTTGGTTCACCCCACACGTACCCGTCATGGGCAGCCTGCTTTTCTATGTTATATAGACTTGCATGTAACTATTCAGAGTCAAGATATTCTATATAGTGTGAATATTCCCTCAAAAAGCTTGATTCTAGTGCAAAATGATCAATATGTAAAATCCGAACAAGTAATTGCGGAGATTCGTGCCGGAACGTCCACTTTACATTTTAAAGAAAGGGTACAAAAGCATATTTATTCTGAATCAGACGGCGAAATGCACTGGAGTACTGATGTTTACCATGCGCCCGAATATCAATATGGTAATCTTCGCCGATTACCAAAAACAAGCCATTTATGGATATTGTCAGTAAGTATGTGCAGATCCAGTATAGCGTCTTTTTCACTCCACAAGGATCAAGATCAAATGAATACTTATGGTAAAAAAGATAGGGAAATTCTTGATTATTCAACGTCGGATCGAATCATGTCCAATGGCCATTGGAATTTTATCTATCCTTCTATTTTTCAAGATAATTCAGATTTGTTGGCGAAAAAGCGAAGAAATAGGTTCGTCATTCCATTACAATATCATCAAGAACAAGAGAAAGAACTAATATCCTGTTTTGGGATTTCGATTGAAATCCCCCTTATGGGTGTTTTACGTAGAAATACTATTTTTGCTTATTTTGACGATCCCCGATACAGAAAAGATAAAAAGGGTTCAGGAATTGTTAAATTTAGATATAGGACCCTAGAAGAAGAATATAGGACTCGAGCGGAAGACTCAGAAGAGGAATATGAGACCCTAGAAGACGAATACAGGACCCGAGAGGACGAATATGAATATGAAACCCTAGAAGAATCTAAATATGGAATCCTAGAAGACGAATACGAATATGAAACCCTAGAAGACGAATATGGGAGCCCAGAAAACGAATATGGGAACCCAGAGAACGAATATAGGACTTTAGAGAAAGACTCAGAAGAGGAATATGGGAGCCCAGAGAGCAAATATAGGACCCAAGAGGACGAATATGGAACTCTAGAGGAAGACTCAGAAGACGAATATGGCAGCCCCGGGGAAAGCGCAGAGGAAAAATATGGTACTTTAGAGGAAGACTCAGAAGAAGATTCAGAGGACGAATACGAGAGCCCAGAGGAAGATTCCATCTTAAAAAAAGAGGGTTTGATTGAGCATCGAGGAACAAAAGAATTTAGTCTAAAATACCAAAAAGAAGTAGATCGGTTTTTTTTCATTCTTCAAGAACTTCATATCTTGCCGAGATCTTCATCCCTAAAGATACTTGACAATAGTATTATTGGAGTGAATACACAACTCACAAAAAATACAAGAAGTCGACTAGGCGGACTGGTCCGAGTGAAGAGAAAAAAAAGCCATACGGAACTCAAAATATTTTCCGGAGATATTCATTTTCCTGAAGAGGCGGATAAGATATTAGGTGGCTGTTTGATACCGCCAGAAAGACAAAAAAAAGATTCTAAGGAATCAAAAAAAAGGAAAAATTGGGTCTATGTTCAACGGAAAAAAATTCTCAAGAGCAAGGAAAAGTATTTTGTTTCCGTTCGCCCTACAGTGGCATATGAAATGGACGAAGGAAGAAATTTAGCAACACTTTTCCCGCAGGATCTCTTGCAAGAAGAAAATAATCTCCAAATTCGACTTGTCAATTTTATTTCTCATGAAAATAGCAAGTTAACTCAAAGAATTTATCACACAAATAGTCAATTTGTTAGAACTTGCTTAGTAGTGAATTGGGAACAAGAAGAAAAAGAAAAGGCTGGTGCTTCCCTTGTTGAGGTAAGAGCAAATGATCTTATTCGCGATTTCCTAAGAATTGAGTTAGTCAAGTCCACTATTTCGTATACACGAAAAAGGTATGGTAGGACAAGTGCAGGACCGATTCCCCATAATAGGTTAGATCGCGCCAATATCAATTCTTTTTATTCCAAGGCGAAGATTGAATCACTTAGCCAACATCCAGAAGCTATTGGCACTTTGTTGAATCGAAATAAAGAATACCACTCTTTGATGATTTTGTCGGCATCCAACTGTTCTCGAATTGGTTTATTCAAGAATTCAAAACATCCCAATGCGATAAAAGAATGGAATCCTAGAATTCCTATTCGAGAAATTTTTGGGCCCTTAGGCGCTATTGTAGCTAGTATATCGCATTTTTCTTCATCTTACTATTTACTAACGCATAATAAAATCCTGTTAAAAAAATATTTGTTCGTTGACAATTTAAAACAAACCTTCCAAGTACTTCAAGAACTTAAATACTCTTTAATAGATGAAAATAAAAGGATTTCTAATTTCGATAGTAACATAATGTTGGATCCATTCCTTTTGAATTGTCACTTTGTCCATCATGATTCTTGGGAAGAGACATTGGCAATAATTCACCTTGGACAATTTATTTGTGAAAATGTATGTCTATTTAAATCGCACATAAAAAAATCCGGTCAAATTTTCATTGTAAATATGAATTCCTTTGTTATAAGAGCAGCTAAACCTTATTTGGCCACTACAGGAGCAACTGTTAATGGTCATTATGGAGAAATCCTTTACAAGGGAGATAGGTTAGTTACGTTTATATATGAAAAATCGAGATCTAGTGACATAACGCAAGGTCTTCCAAAAGTGGAACAAATCTTTGAAGCGCGTTCAATTGATTCATTATCCCCGAATCTCGAAAGGAGAATTGAGGATTGGAATGAGCGTATACCAAGAATTCTTGGGGTCCCTTGGGGATTCTTGATTGGAGCTGAGCTAACCATAGCCCAAAGTCGTATCTCTTTGGTTAATAAAATCCAAAAGGTTTATCGATCCCAAGGGGTACAGATCCATAATAGACATATAGAGATTATTATACGCCAAGTAACATCAAAAGTGCGGGTTTCCGAAGATGGAATGTCTAATGTTTTTTCGCCTGGGGAATTAATCGGACTATTGCGAGCGGAACGAGCAGGACGAGCTTTGGATGAATCGATCTATTATCGGGCAATCTTATTGGGAATAACAAGGGCTTCCCTGAATACCCAAAGTTTCATATCTGAAGCAAGTTTTCAAGAAACTGCTCGAGTTTTAGCAAAAGCTGCCCTACGAGGTCGCATTGATTGGTTGAAAGGCTTGAAAGAAAACGTAGTTCTGGGGGGGATTATACCTGTTGGTACCGGATTCCAAAAATTTGTGCATCGTTCCCCACAAGACAAGAACCTTTATTTCGAAATAAAAAAAAAAAATCTATTCGCGTCGGAAATGAGAGATTTTTTGTTTCTCCATACAGAATTAGTTTCTTCAGATTCTGACGTAACAAACAATTTTTATGAGACATAAGAACCCCCATAAAAATATTTTTTACTTTACTAGACTTTTGAACTTAGAACACTAACAGGTCAAATTTTAGATTTTTAAGATTTTTATTTTAATAAGTAAAACAAGTCAGTTAATTCATTAAGGTGGTTATGTTTATACCATGTATCAATGGCCAACTCTTATCTTAGTACAAGGTTCTCTCGGAACAATTATTATTTATTTCAAGCTATTTCGGATCTTTCTTAATCTTCAAAAAGAACTAAATTCCGTAATGGAATGGTAGGATTAAAAAAAAGGAAGTGTGGAAAAAATGACAAGAAGATATTGGAACATTAATTTGAAAGAGATGATAGAAGCAGGAGTTCATTTTGGTCATGGTATTAAGAAATGGAATCCTAAAATGGCCCCTTACATTTCGGCAAAGCGTAAAGGTACTCATATTATAAATCTCGCTAGAACGGCTCGTTTTTTATCAGAAGCTTGTGATTTAGTTTTTGATGCAGCAAGTCAGGGAAAAAGTTTCTTAATTGTGTGGTACCAAAAAAAGAGCAACAGATTTAGTAGCATCAGCTGCAATAAGGGCTCGTTGTCATTATGTTAATAAAAAGTGGTTCAGTGGTATGTTAACGAATTGGTCGATTACGAAAACTAGACTTTCTCAATTTAGAGACTTAAGAGCAGAAGAAAAAATGGGAAAATTCCACCATCTCCCAAAAAGAGATGTGGCAATCTTGAAGAGAAAATTATCTACTTTGCAAAGGTATCTCGGCGGGATCAAATATATGACGAGATTGCCAGACATTGTGATCGTCCTTGATCAGCAAAAAGAGTATATAGCTCTTCGGGAATGTGCCATTTTGGGGATTCCTACTATTTCTTTAGTCGATACAAATTGTGACCCGGATCTCGCGAATATATCGATTCCAGCCAACGATGACACTATGACTTCAATTCGATTGATTCTTAACAAATTAGTATTTTCAATTTGTGAGGGCCGTTCTCTCTATATAAGAAATCGTTGATTAAGAATATATAGTGAATTCTTGGGCAACTGCGTAAATTTATGGAATCACTTACTTTACTATATCTTTTTTTTTGCATAGAATTTTTTTTGCATAGAAAAAAGAAGGGGAATATTGATATATATTAGAGGGTATTGATATATATTATGATCTGATGTGCTTTCTTGGTATCCTAAATATAAGATTAATACTTCAAGTTGCTGAGTTGAGAAAGAGATGGTTGAATCAAAAGAATTCCTTTTTTGAAGTTCAATTTTTATCAGAGGACAATATGAATATTATACCTTGTTCCATTAAAACACTCAAGGGGTTATACGATATATCGGGTGTAGAAGTAGGCCAACACTTCTATTGGCAAATAGGAGGTTTCCAAATTCATGCCCAAGTACTCATCACTTCTTGGGTCGTAATTACTATCTTGCTAGGTTCAGTTGTCATAGCTGTTCGGAATCCACAAACCATCCCGACCGACGGTCAGAATTTTTTTGAATATGTCCTTGAGTTTATTCGAGACTTGAGCAAAACTCAGATTGGAGAAGAATATGGTCCCTGGGTTCCCTTTATTGGAACTATGTTCCTTTTTATTTTTGTTTCGAATTGGTCGGGTGCTCTTTTACCTTGGAAAATTATAGAGTTACCCCATGGGGAATTAGCAGCGCCCACGAATGATATAAATACTACTGTTGCTTTAGCTTTACTCACGTCAGCGGCATATTTTTATGCTGGTCTTAGCAAAAAAGGATTGAGCTATTTCGAGAAATATATTAAACCAACTCCAATCCTTTTACCAATTAACATCCTAGAAGATTTCACAAAACCATTATCGCTTAGCTTTCGACTTTTCGGGAATATATTGGCGGATGAATTAGTCGTTGTTGTTCTTGTTTCTTTAGTCCCCTTAGTAATCCCTATACCGGTCATGTTTCTTGGATTATTTACAAGCGGTATTCAAGCTCTTATTTTTGCAACATTAGCCGCAGCCTATATAGGTGAATCCATGGAGGGTCATCATTGAATTGACTCTTTTTGGAAATAGTATTTTTTTTTTTTGCAGCTTAGCTCAATTCATGCATGGTTCCAGATAATCTGCTTGGTTGCAAAAAAATAGTTAGAAATGCGTATGAATATATAGCCTAGAGTTGTAGGAGAGAGAATAGAATAGACTATATTATGGAATTTTCAAAGTATATATGCATTAAGGAGGGTGGAGTCAGGCTAGATCTATACTATAATATCCTTAATGTCTATAAGTGGAGTCCTCTTTTATGCAGGTTTCCACTTTAAGCAATGATTTTAGAATCCGATTCAATAGAAAATGAGAAAATATGCAAACAAAATAGAAGAAACAAATGTATATATATAGGATATTATATTATATATTCCTAGGTTAGATTCATTATCTAATCCGATATATGGATATGGAATTCCCTTCTATGTAGTTCGGACAATTCACATTATCATTTCAATTTGATTTCAATTTGTACTTTTTAGTTACTTTACTTCTCCCCAATAGAGCTTAGAAGTAAGAATTTATTGGTTGATTGTATCCTTAACCATTTCTTTTTTTTGACACGAGGAACTACTCACCATGAATCCACTAATTGCTGCTGCTTCTGTTATTGCTGCTGGATTGGCCGTAGGGCTTGCTTCTATTGGACCTGGAGTTGGTCAAGGTACTGCTGCAGGACAAGCTGTAGAAGGTATTGCGAGACAGCCAGAAGCAGAAGGTAAAATACGAGGTACTTTATTGCTTAGTCTAGCTTTTATGGAAGCTTTAACAATTTATGGACTAGTTGTGGCACTAGCGCTTTTATTTGCGAACCCTTTTGTTTAATCTTAAAAAAAAAATTCTTTCGATTTCGATTAGATACTTTTTTCTTTTTTTAGTAAATTGGTATTTGCTTCCACAATTCCAATTATATCAATACTTTATTTAATTTACTCCTATTTATTACTCCTGGAATTATCTATTTATCGGGACAGATAATACCCCATTCTAGGAAGGGCTGAGTTGAGTATTATTAATTTAGAAGATATGCTCACCTTCTTATTTCCCGTCCTTAGTTTAGGAAAGTGGAAAGTTTTTTCCTTTTATTTTAGGAATTTTGGGAACAGAACATTTCAACAAAGGAAGTCTTTCACCGGTCAAACAAGACGTAAGACTTAATCTAAAAGAAATTACTAGATTGAATCTATTTGCATTAAAAAAACCGATCAAAAAAGGGCGAGCGAAGTAAGTGATCGAAAAACTTTGTTCTTTGTTCGTCCTATCTATAAGAGGAGAGCATATGAAAAATGTAACCCATTCTTTCGTTTTTTTAGCTCACTGGCCATCCGCTGGCAGTTTCGGGCTTAATACCGATATTTTAGCAACAAATCTAATAAATCTAACTGTAGTGGTTGGTGTTTTGATTTTTTTTGGAAAGGGAGTGTGTGCGAGTTGTCTATTTCAAGAATAGATTGGATCTATCCGGCTGCACTTTATAATATTTTTTAGTATTTTTCGGATAAATAAGAAAAGGGTGCACGATCTCGACGAATTACTTCTGAATAAATTCAGAAATCATATGGAAGAACCATAGCATTTCGCGACTCATTGGTAAATCAACTTTGATTCTCTATAAACCAAGAATGTGAGACCATTAACACGGTTAAAGCTAAACTGCTTGAAGTCCAGGCAAAAAGAGGTACTCTTTCTACAACTATATTAGTATTAGTACCAATTTAAACGGGAAATAGCTAATGTAAAATTTATCTGATATAGAACACTCATATCGATAAAATGGTTTGAACTATTTACTAGAAAAAAAAGGGGGCACCCTGCCCTTTTTTAACCAATGCCGAATCGACGACCTATGTATAAAAAAGAGAAATTTTTTGGATTTGAAGAAAAAAAAAATAAAAAAGAATTCTATTAATTTTCATTTTCCATTTATTTAGTTAGTTTTTCTTAATGAAATTGAAATTATTAACTAGAGGGCAAATAAAAATAAAGAAACAACTTTGCTGACCATGATATATTTTTATCTAGGCGGAAGAGTCCTCTTAATATTTATCTAGTCTTATATAGGTTTCGGTATATTGAAATATAAACATAAAAAAGAAGATAGAGGATAGGCTCATTACTTAAAAAAAAGATATGGAAATAGCTATAGAAAAAAAAAAAGGAGCGTGAGAGCCAAATGAATCGAAAGATTCATGTTTGGTTCGGGAAGAGATCATAAAAGTTGTAAACTTACAAAATAATCTACTTTCATTAAAAGATTTATTAGATAATCGAAAACAGAGGATCTTGAGTACTATTCGAAATTCAGAAGAATTGCGTAGAGGGACCATTGAGCAACTCGAAAAAGCTCGGATTCGATTACAGAAAGTCGAACTAGAAGCGGATGAGTATCGAATGAATGGATACTCTGAGATAGAACGAGAAAAAGCAAATTTGATTAATGCTACTTCTATTAGTTTGGAACAATTGGAAAAGTCTAAAAACGAAACCCTTTATTTTGAAAAACAAAGGGCAATGAATCAGGTCCGACAGCGGGTTTTCCAACAGGCCGTACAAGGAGCTCTAGGAACTCTGAATAGTTGTTTGAATACCGAGTTACATTTCCGTACGATTCGTGCTAATATTGGCATTCTCGGGTCCCTGGAATGGAAGAAATAATTAAATTAATTAGGCCTTGAACTTCTACTTTCGTTTAGAATTTAGGCATTATTTTTCCCCTTGCTTCCGAAAAAAGAGTCAAGAAACACTAATGGCAACCCTTCGAGTCGACGAAATTCATAAAATTCTCCGCGAACGTATTGAACAATATAATAGGAAAGTAGGGATTGAGAATATAGGTCGCGTAGTTCAAGTGGGGGATGGGATTGCTCGTATTATAGGTCTTGGTGAAATAATGTCAGGTGAATTAGTCGAATTTGCAGAAGGTACTAGGGGTATTGCTCTGAATTTGGAATCCAAAAATGTTGGGATTGTATTAATGGGCGATGGGTTGATGATACAAGAGGGAAGTTTTGTAAAAGCAACAGGAAGAATTGCTCAGATACCCGTGAGTGAGGCTTACTTGGGTCGTGTTGTAAATGCTCTGGCTAAACCTATTGATGGGAAAGGCGAAATTATAGCTTCCGAATCTCGCTTAATTGAATCTCCTGCTCCAAGTATAATTTCCAGGCGTTCCGTATACGAACCTCTTCAAACAGGGCTTATTGCTATCGATTCGATGATCCCTATAGGGCGCGGTCAGCGAGAGTTAATTATTGGGGACAGACAGACTGGCAAAACAGCAGTAGCCACAGATACAATTCTCAATCAAAAAGGGCAAGGTGTAATATGTGTTTATGTAGCTATCGGTCAAAGAGCATCCTCCGTAGCTCAAGTAGTAACTACTTTCCATGAGGAGGGGGCCATGGAATACACTATTGTAGTAGCTGAAATGGCGGATTCACCTGCTACATTACAATACCTCGCTCCTTATACGGGAGCAGCCCTGGCTGAGTATTTTATGTACCGCGAACGGCATACTTTAATAATTTATGATGATCTCTCCAAACAGGCACAAGCTTATCGCCAAATGTCCCTTCTATTAAGAAGACCTCCCGGACGTGAGGCTTATCCAGGGGATGTTTTTTATTTGCATTCACGCCTTTTAGAAAGAGCCGCTAAATTAAATTCTCTTTTAGGCGAAGGAAGTATGACCGCTTTACCAATAGTTGAGACTCAATCTGGAGACGTTTCCGCCTATATTCCTACTAATGTAATCTCCATTACAGATGGACAAATATTCTTATCTGCGGATCTATTCAATGCCGGAATTCGACCCGCTATTAATGTGGGTATTTCTGTTTCCAGAGTAGGATCCGCGGCTCAAATTAAAGCCATGAAACAAGTAGCTGGCAAATCAAAATTGGAACTAGCGCAATTCGCAGAGTTACAAGCCTTTGCACAATTCGCCTCTGCTCTCGATAAAACAAGTCAGAATCAATTGGCAAGGGGTCGACGATTAAGGGAATTGCTTAAACAATCCCAGGCAAATCCTCTCCCAGTGGAAGAGCAGATAGCTACTATTTATACCGGAACAAGAGGATATCTTGATTCGTTAGAAATTGAACAGGTAAATAAATTTCTGGATGAGTTACGTAAACATCTAAAAGATACTAAACCTCAATTCCAAGAAATTATATCTTCTAGCAAGACATTCACCGAGCAAGCGGAAATCCTTTTGAAGGAAGCTATTCAGGAACAGCTGGAACGGTTTTCTCTTCAGTAACAAATAAATTTTGCATGTCTACTCTTGTTAGTAGAATAGGAATCGTTGAGAAAGCTTTTTCATTTGAATCATGCAAAAAAGTTTTCTTTGTTTTTAGTTTAGTATAGTTATTTAAAGAATAGATAGAAATAAGATTGCGTCCAATAGGATTTGAACCTATACCAAAGGTTTAGAAGACCTCTGTCCTATCCATTAGACAATGGACGCTTTTCTTTCATATTTTATTCTTTCTTTTATTTTTTTGCTTCTTCCGAGAAAAAACTGTTAGACCAAAACTCTTTTAGGAAATCAAAAAATCCAGATACAAATGCATGATGTATATATTATATCATGCATATATCATAAAGAAGGAGTATGGAGGCGGTAGTGGGAATCGAACCCGCAACCCCAAGGTTATGAGCCTTATGAGCTACCAAACTGCTCTATACTCTTAAACTAAAGAGGGGTAACTAGTGGATAAAAGAGGGTTGGATACGCCCCTCTACCAATATCTATACAAATAGAATAGTCCATTTATACAGAATGGTAAAGAGGGCTCCTCTATGATTATCAATTCCAGAAATCCATACAAATACGAAAGGGTATTTTATCCTTACCAACTGGATCTTGTTGCACCCGGTAACAAACATTCATAAACCATTTCTCGAAGTACGTGTCCGGATAGCCCAAAATGTCGATAGTTAGCTCTAGGTCTTCCGGTCAAAAAACAACGTCGATGAAGGCGTGTAGGTGCACTATTACGCGGTAGGGATTGCAATTTTTCTCGCATTTTCGTTTTTTCACTCAAACTCAAGGGAGAAACTTTGCTTCTTATCTTTTTTTTTAAAGATTGACGAATCAAATGATATTTCTGTTCTAATTTCTGCCGCTTCTTCTCCCTCTGAATCAAACTTTTTTTTGCCATAATGTGTCGTTGCTATTATTACCAAGTATACGGTTCTAATCCTAGATGGAAAAATAAATAGAAAAAGAAATCTAAAAAGGCAGATCCTCCCTCTCTATCAAGAGTAATGAACTAGGTGCTGATACAGTACAAAAAAACAAACTAAATTAACCAAACTTGCCTGATGTTGAGGCAATCAAGAAAGCTGCATAAGTGAATATATAACCCACGGAAAAGTGAGCTAATCCAACCAATCTTGCTTGCACAATGGAAAGAGCCACGGGCTTATCTCTCCAGCGAATTAAATTAGCTAAAGGTGTGCGTTCATGAGCCCATGCTAAAGTCTCAATTAATTCCTGCCAATACCCCCGCCAGGAAATTAAGAACATAAATCCAGTAGCCCAAACAAGATGTCCAAATAAGAACATCCACGCCCATACCGATAAACTATTCATCCCAAAAGGATTATATCCATTGATAAGTTGTGAAGAGTTTAACCATAGGTAATCTCTTAACCATCCCATCAAATAAGTGGAGGATTCATTAAATTGTGAAACGTTGCCCTGCCATAATGTGATATGTTTCCAATGCCAATAAAAAGTAACCCACCCAATGGTATTTAACATCCAGAAAACTGCCAAATAAAATGCGTCCCAAGCAGAAATATCACAAGTACCGCCGCGCCCTGGGCCGTCACAAGGAAAACTATATCCAAAATCCTTTTTATCTGGCATTAATTTGGAACCGCGTGCATCTAAAGCGCCCTTTACTAAAATCAATGTAGTTGTATGCAAACCTAGAGCAATAGCATGATGAACCAAGAAATCCCCAGGTCCTATTGTTAAGAAAAGCGAATTACTATTCTCATTAACAGCATTCAACCATCCGGGCAACCATAGGCTTCGACCCGCATTGAAAGCGGGGCCATTCGTTGAAGATAAGAGTATATCGAACCCATATGTCGTCTTGCCATGAGCAGATTGTATCCATTGGGCAAATATAGGTTCGATCAAGATTTGCTTTTCTGGAGTACCAAAAGCAAGCATGACGTCGTTATGAACATAAAGGCCCAAGGTATGGAATCCTAGAAAGAGGCTAGCCCAACTTAAATGAGATATGATAGCTTCTTTATGGTCTAACATTCTTGCCAATACATTATCCTCATTCTGTTCCGGATTGTAATCCCTAATGAAAAAAATAGCTCCATGAGCAAAAGCCCCTGTCATGATGAACCCTGCAATATATTGGTGATGAGTATATAAAGCAGCTTGAGTAGTAAAGTCTTGTGCTATGAATGCATAAGGAGGTAAAGAGTACATATGTTGAGCTACTAAGGAAGTAATAACCCCTAAAGAAGCTAGAGCAAGACCTAACTGAAAATGAATCGAATTGTTGATTGTGTCATAAAGGCCCTTATGCCCACGCCCTAATCGACCCCCCGGAGGAGTATGCGCTTCTAAAAGATCTTTAATACTGTGCCCAATTCCGAAGTTAGTTCGATACATGTGACCGGCAATGAGAAAAATAAATGCAATAGCTAAATGATGGTGAGCCATATCGGTCAGCCACAAACTTTGTGTTTGTGGATGGAATCCCCCAAGAAGAGTTAGAATGGCAGTTCCCGCTCCTTGAGCGGTACCAAATAAATGATTACTCGAATCAGGGTTTTGGGCATAAAGATTCCATTGACCCGTCAAAAGGGGTCCCAACCCCTGGGGATAGGGTAATACATCTAAGAAATTATTCCATCGAACGTACTCCCCCCTGGATGCGGGAATAGCAACATGAACTAAATGTCCTGTCCAAGCCAAAGAACTTACCCCGAAAAGTCCTGACAAATGATGATTGAGACGAGATTCCGCGTTTTTGAACCACGAAAGGCTTGGTTTCCATTTGGGTTGTAGATGTAACCAACCCGCTATTAAGGACAGCGTAGAAAGAAATAATAGAAAAAGAGCTCCAGTATAAAGATCCTCATTGGTGCGTAATCCTATTGTATACCACCACTGATAAACTCCAGAATAAGCAATATTCACTGGACCAGCAGCACCTCCTCGAGTAAAGGCTTCCACAGCGGGTTGACCAAAATGAGGATCCCAAATCGCATGAGCAATAGGTCTTACGTGTAAAGGATCCTGTATCCATGATTCAAAATTTCCTTGCCAAGCTACATGAAACAGATTTCCGGACGTCCATAGAAAGATTATTGCTAATTGCCCAAAGTGAGAAGCAAAAATGTTCTGATAAAGACGTTCTTCAGTAATATCATCATGACTTTCGAAATCATGTGCGGTAGCAATACCAAACCAAATACGACGAGTAGTGGGGTCCTGAGCTAAGCCTTGGCTAAACCTGGGAAATCTTAATTCCATAATGCCTTTCAAATCCTCCTAGCCACTATCCTACTGCAATAATTCTCGCTAAGAAGAATGCCCATGTCGTGGCAATTCCACCCAGAAGGTAATGGGTTACTCCTACAGCGCGTCCTTGTATAATGCTCAAGGCTCTAGGCTGAGTAGCAGGAGCAACTTTTAATTTGTTATGAGCCCAAACGATAGATTCAATGAGTTCTTGCCAATAACCACGGCCGCTGAATAAAAACATTAAACTGAAGGCCCAGACAAAATGAGCACCTAAGAAAAAAAGACCATATGCAGATAATGAAGAACCATAAGACTGAATGACTTGCGATGCCTGTGCCCACAAGAAATCTCGAAGCCACCCATTAATCGTAATGGAACTCTGTGCAAAGTTTCCCCCTGTAATATGAGTTACCACCCCTTGATCACTTATAGTACCCCAAACATCCGACTGCATTTTCCAACTGAAATGGAAAATGACTACCGAAATTGCATTGTACATCCAGAATAAACCTAAGAAAACATGATCCCAGGCGGATACTTGACATGTTCCCCCTCGGCCAGGCCCATCGCAAGGAAAGCGAAAACCTAGATTTGCTTTATCGGGTATCAAACGGGAACTCCGAGCAAATAAAACACCTTTCAAAAGTATTAATACAGTCACATGTATGGTAAATGCATGAATGTGATGGACTAAAAAATCTGCGGTTCCTAATGGAATAGGTAACAAAGCCACTTTGCCACCTACTGCTACTAACTCGCCGCCTCCCCACGTTAAGCTAGTACTTGTTGTTGCACCAGGAGCTGTTACGCCAGGCGCAGTAGCATGGATATTTTGTACCCATTGAGCAAAGATAGGTTGTAATTGTATGGCAGTATCCGAAAACATATCTTGTGGACGGCCTAAAGCACTCATGGTATCATTATGAATGTACAAGCCAAAACTGTGAAAACCTAGAAATATACATACCCAGTTAAGGTGGGATATGATTGCATCGCGGTGTCTAAGGACGCGATCTAATAGATCGTTGTATCGAGTAGTTGGATCATAGTCTCTTACCATAAAAATTGCTGCATGTGCAGCAGCACCGACTATTAGAAATCCGCCAATCCACATGTGGTGTGTGAACAAGGAAAGTTGTGTACCATAGTCAGTAGCTAGGTATGGATAGGGAGGCATAGAATACATATGATGAGCTACAACAATGGTTGTAGAGCCTAGCATAGCTAGGTTAAGAGATAATTGAGCATGCCATGACGTTGTTAAGATTTCATAAAGACCCTTATGGCCTTGTCCTGTAAATGGGCCCTTGTGAGCCTCCAAAATATCTTTAAGTCCATGGCCAATACCCCAATTGGTCCTATACATATGACCTGCGATTAGGAAAAGAATAGCAATAGCTAAATGATGGTGCGCAATATCGGTCAGCCAGAGACCACCGGTTACTGGATCTAGTCCTCCGCGAAAAGTCAGAAATTCTGCGTATTTGGACCAATTTAAAGTGAAAAAAGGGGTTGCTCCTTCGGCAAAACTAGGATAAAGTTGAGCCAAAAGGTCCCGATTCAAGATAAATTCATGAGGAAGTGGTATCTCTTTAGGATCCACCCCAGCGTCAAGAAATTGGTTAATTGGTAAAGATACATGAATTTGGTGCCCCGCCCAAGAAAGAGACCCAAGTCCTAATAATCCCGCTAAGTGGTGATTCAACATGGATTCTACATCTTGGAACCAGGCCAATTTGGGAGCGGCTTTGTGATAATGGAACCAACCAGCAAAAAGCATTAACGCTGCAAAAATCAATGCACCAATTGCAGTACAATAGAGTTGTAATTCACTAGTTATTCCAGATGCTCGCCAAAGCTGAAAAAAACCAGAGGTTATTTGGATTCCTCGGAAACCCCCGCCTACATCACCATTCAATATTTCTTGCCCTACTATAGGCCAAACTACCTGAGCACTGGGTCCAATGTGAGTAGGATCACTTAGCCATGCTTCATAATTGGAAAAACGGGCGCCATGAAAGTACATGCCACTCAACCAAAGAAAGATAATGGAAAGTTGCCCGAAATGAGCACTAAAGACTTTTCGAGAAATCTCCTCCAAATCACCAGTATGACTATCGAAATCGTGAGCATCAGCATGTAGGTTCCAGATCCAAGTGGTAGTATCAGGGCCCTTAGCTAGTGTTCTTGAGAAATGGCCGGGTCTGGCCCATTCCTCAAAAGATGTTTTTACAGGATCCCTATCCACAACAATTTTTACTTCTGGTTCCGGCGAACGAATAATCATTAAGTCCTCCTCTTTCCGGACAAGACATACAAAGAGACCCGCCAACTGTCTTTTTAGTGAATCTTTGAAAGATATATATTTTGAAAGATAGATTTTGAAAGATAGATTTTGAAAGATAGATATTGTGATTAGTTCTTTTCTTTACTATCTACCATCCTTCTATTTTTTTTTTAGTTATTCACTGGAGCAATTATATATTGAAGTCAATCCGAGGCAAGTGTTCGGGTCTATTATGACATAAAGATTAGGTGCCTAACGGACATTGTTTATCTTGAAAAACAAATATTTCTCGACGTAAGAAAAAAATCTTTTTTATTTTTAATTTAAGAAACTAGTGTATTTTTTTTGAGGGCATAAGCTCCTATCTATATCTACTTTCCTTGAGCATAATATAGGGTTTTTTATTTGATTCTAAATTCCAAGATAACTCATTAGAATTATTAATAAGATGGTCCTAATATATTAGCAATATTTAGATTGCCCCCTCTTTTTATTCACTTTATTACTTCTATTCTAGACCCTATCCCTATGGTTTATTCTTATGAAATATCATATAAAATAGAAGGTATAAGAAATGGATATAATGAAATTCTTGATTCGATCTTACGACCTAATTTATTTGATTAATGGATCAACAACCAAACCACCCATTTTATGAAAAAGAAGGAGCATGGTCTTATTCAAATTCAAAGCGCTTCGTAATCTTCAACCAGTTCTGTGCTTCAATATAATTTCCCGGAGTAAGCGCTATAGCTTGTTTCCAATATTCAGCAGCTTGATCAAACCAAGCTTCCGCAATTTCCGAATCACCCTGTAGAATGGCCTGTTCTCCTCGGTCGGAATAGGAAGTTCCTTCCCTTAGAACCGTACTTGAGAGTTTCCTACCTCATACGGCTCAGAAATTGCTATCTGAATTTCCCCTATCTTAACTGAATTCGATTTATCAAAAATCGATCCAATTTGTTCTTGGGTTAAGCAGAAGAAATTAATTACCTAAGTTTCAAACCCTAATTTTTATCAATAATCAGTTTGATCTTTTTTCCCACCTTCAGAAGAATGAAGCATAGATAGATATAGAGCCTTCGTTCAAATTTTCTGAGAGGTAACTATCCCGGTTTCATATATGAAATCTCTATAGAATCCTTGAAAAAGACTTTTTTCCATAAGAAAGAAAAAAGAACTTACTATCTTTGGGATCTGATACTACACCGCTGCTTAATCCCTTAGTGGATCGGCTCTATTACATAAGCGGATTCCTAAATTTTGCCCCATATCATGGGATAAGTAAGCAGTTTTTTTTAGTTGTATCGACCCAGTCGCTCACTAATTGATCTTTACGGTGCTTTCTCTATCAATTTGAGAAACTTTATCCATAGAGTAGTAGTATAGGCCATACTTTCTTCGTTTTTTGATTCTCGTGAAGTGTCCTTCCTTCCTACAGCTGATAGGGAAAAATCGTTGTTTTTACGATCCCTATGTAGAAAGCCCTTTTTTTCTAGTATTTACTAGAAAATTTGATCCTCTCTTTTTTTTTTTTCTTTCTATAGTGGAGATAGTCGCACGTAATGACAGATCACGGCCATATTATTAAAAGCTTGCGGTAAGAAGGGGTTTCGTTCTAGTGCCCGGAAATAATATTCCAAAGCCTTTGTATGCTCTCCATTGCTTGTGTGTATAAGGCCTATGTTATAGAGTATATAACTTCGATCATAGGGATCGATTTCTAGTCGCGTAGCTTCATAATAATTTTGCAAAGCTTCCGCATAATTTCCTTCGGATTGAGCCAACATCCGTTACGGTCGTTCATTCTATTCAAAAAATCTCCGTTCCAAAACCGTACATGAGGTTTTCATCTCATACGGCTCCTCCCTTCTGTACATAATAGTACTAAGCGAAATAATCTATAGAATCAAAATAGAATTAGTCCCGTCTCATTATGAACCGAAAGGGGCTGGTATTTTTCCAAGAAATCTCTAGCCAACCTTCCCACAAGAGGTTTTTCTTAACACCAATGAATTCTATTAATGCTAGAGGAAAACGATAGCTCCAATAATTTCTTTGTTCTCAACGCCTCCTATTTAGAGGAATTAGCTACTTCAACGATCTTTGATGGTTATAGGGGTATCCAAAGTACAAACCTGATGGTTGTTTGTTATCCCAACCATTCTTCCCAGCCCTGATACCGATCAGGAAAGGGGTAATTTCTAACAAAGTTTTTCTCTTGTTGATTCCTATTTCTAGGTGTAGTGCTTTTCTCCCCTATGCTGCCTACGGATACTAATAGAGTAGGATTGGCCTGTAATCCATACCATACCATATCCTGTAGGTGTAACCTTTCGCTCAATACTCAAATCTACAATTGAAGTATCTGAAGCCGCATCAATCGAGGATACACGACGGAAGGAATTGTTAGTTCGCCTCACCTTCCCGAAGCGTGGGTTTGTTTGCTTTACAAATTTGGTTCTCTCTATGCCAACCCCCCTCTCTTTTTCGTAAGACTGAGGTATAGGTAGGGCTAAAAAAAAGCAAAAAAAAGAGTCAAATCGCACCATCTCTATAATAAGTAAATGCCTTTTTTTCTCCTGAGGTTGTCGGAATTATTCGCAATAAAATATTGGCTACAATTGAGGAGGTCTTATCAATGAAATTTCCATTTCCACGGGATCTAGGCATAATTCCCAACCCATTCTATATAGAATTGTTTTCATTCCTTCACAAAATAACATAAAAACAAACACATTCGATTCTTATAATTATAAATAGATTGATCCATATGCTCTACTCTAAATCCATATGCTTTAAATGGATAAGAGAGATATGGATTTTCCGCTCAGCTCAAATTGTATCCTTTTCCTTCTGCTTGGACACGAAGAGATATGAAATATTTGACTAAGACTGGATTTCATTCCACTTTCCTATTTCTGAACAACAACTTATGTTATCAACTATTTCGTGTTTTCAAAGTTATTAATTGTCTCATACCCTATTTTTGATTTCGATAGTATGGTGTAGCGTATCTTATGCAAACGGAATTCTAAGGTTTCTTTATTTTATTATGCAATAAGAAGAATTCTTCCATTTTCTTTTTCTTTAGTTGCGGGAAAACCCAAATTAAAACTTTTATTTTATAGCGAGCGCAATTTCTAGTAAAAAATCCTGTATCCTTCCACTTAGATCAAAAGGAATTTTTCCAATAGAACTATGGAACCCCCGAGTGGTTGCGGTTGTACCTGTACTGCAGGAATAAGAAAACTCGCTATTCACTCAGTTTATTTTCCATAATAAGTTATGTAGGAGAGATGGCCGAGCGGTTCAAGGCGTAGCATTGGAACTGCTATGTAGACTTTTGTTTACCGAGGGTTCGAATCCCTCTCTTTCCGTTTTTCTTAATTCATCAACGTTAAGGATCACAATGTATCAAATCAAATAACAATTTTTTCCAGCAATAATATAATATCTTATATTATCTTATTTTGATTTAATAGAAATTAGAAATTCTCTATAGCAAATTACTGTGGTATGTAAAATACACATAGAGGAAAAAAGAAAAAAGGATCCTAATCCTAGGGTTAATCAATTTTAGCTAGTTGATGGGAAAATACAAATTAATGGTAATGGTCTTAGGGCGATTTAGTTCGGGGAAAGGGGAAGGGGAAGAAAATTCTATGAACCTTTCCTTTTTTCGTTAAGTTCAAGTCTGACGAGAGTAATATTCTACAACTAACAACTCATTTATTTTGAGACCGACCCACTTCCTATCTAGGATTTTATTTACTAGTCCTTTATATTCCAACGTGTCAATCGCCAAATGCTTTGGCAATTTCCCCGGGTCCGATGAAGCAATATAATTTTGAACCAGACCTTTTGATCTTTGGTTATCTTTCGTAGTAATAATATCTCGGGGTTTGCAACGAAAACTTGGTATATTGACTATACGACCATTAACTAAAATATGTCTATGGTTGACTAATTGGCGGGCCCCAGGAATGGTTGAAGCCATACCCAATCGAAAAAGGATATTATCCAAACGCATTTCAAGTAATTGTAGTAAAACCTGGCCTGTTGACCTTTTTGCTTTTCCAGCGATATGTACATATCTAAGTAATTGTCGTTCTGTCAGACCATAATGAAAACGCAATTTCTGTTTTTCTTGAAGACGAATACGATATTGCTCCTTTTTCCCAGAATTGAATTTTTTTTTAAGATTACTTCCGGATTTAGGTGTTTTTCTAGTGAGTCCTGGTAAAGCTCCCAGACGGCGTATTTTTTTTAAACGAGGTCCTCGATAACGGGACATGAAGACTCCTTTTTTTATTTTATTGAAATTTCATTTTACACAATTAATTTCATTGTATTTACATTACAGAATACATCGAAATTAAAACTGAATTAAACTACAGGATAAACAGAGTAAAATCAACTAAAGTACCCCAAAAAATGGAATTTCATCAAAATCTTTTTTTTTTGTATATATATTATTTATTTTATTGTTTTGTATCTAGCAAAATTGTAAGGTAAAAAACATAAAAGATCCTGGATTCTCCATTTAATTCGGAAAAAAAGAGATTCTTGTTCGTAGAACATCGATAGAGAAAAAAAAGCCGACTATCGGATTTGAACCGATGACCCTCGCATTACAAATGCGATGCTCTAACCTCTGAGCTAAGTGGGCTTACATAACGGAAATAGTGTAACAAATAGAAATAGGTATAGTATAGGAAATCCGTAAAATCTCAGATATTAGTTATTAATCTTAGCTATTAACTAGTTCTAAATTTGAAGTTATACTTATAAAAATAAAAAAATACTAAAACTTCTTAAAGATAAAGTTAGCTTGATATGCTTAACTATAGGATATTAAAAAATAAAATTATAGAATTTATTGGTATTTTCATTCGATCATTATAGACTTTATTATTTGTTAATAATTTGAGGATTAATATTTCACTAAGGGGAACATAGAGTCAGAGTAAATAAAATTGCTAATTCTGATTAGAAAAAAAGAATAAATATCAAGCGTTATAGTATAATTTTGAATACTATAAAAAAGTAAGACGGGAGGTGGGGGAGATAAAAACTTTTGGATATATTGATTCGGATTGAATTGCAAATACATCAAGGATAGAATCAATTCAATTCTGAATTGCAATAAGCAAGCGAGGTCTCTCAAATAGAGTCGAACTGAACTGCTAGACTACGTTGAGTGATGAACTCAATGATTCAAAAAAAAAACTAAGAGATGGATGAAATTACACAAGGAATCCTGGTCTCAAAGAAGAGGGAAATGGGGATATGGCGAAATCGGTAGACGCTACGGACTTGATTGTATTGAGCCTTGGTATGGAAACCTGCTAAGTGGTAACTTCCAAATTCAGAGAAACCCTGGAATTAAAAAAGGGCAATCCTGAGCCAAATCCGTGTTTTGAGAAAACAAGGGGTTCTCGAACTAGAATACAAAGGAAAAGGATAGGTGCAGAGACTCAATGGAAGCTGTTCTAACGAATCGAGTTAATTACGTTGTGTTGTTAGTGGAATTCCTTCTAGTTCTAAATTAGAGAAAGAGGGGTTTTATACCTTATACATTTAATAAACACGTATAGATACTGACATAGCAAACGATTAATCACAGAACTCATATTATATTCTAATTATAATATAGGTTCTTTATCTTTTTTAAAAATGAAATTAGAAATGATAATGATTATGAAATAAAAAACTCATATCATAATTTTTTTTTTTCATTATTGTGAATCCACTCCAATCGAATATTGAATAATCAAATTCTTCAATTAAAATTCAAAGTTTTCGAGATCTTTAAAAAAGTGGATTAATCGGACGAGGACAAAGAGAGAGTCCCATTCTACATGTCAATACTGACAACAATGAAATTTCTAGTAAAAGGAAAATCCGTCGACTTTATAAGTTGTGAGGGTTCAAGTCCCTCTATCCCCAAATCCTCTTTTATTCCCTAACTATACTATATTATTATTATTTATCCTCTTTTTTTTTTTCTTTTTATCAATGCACTTTTTTTTCTTTTTATCAATGCAATGGGTTTAAGATTCATTAGCTTTCTCATTCTACTCTTTCACAAAGGAATGCGAAGAGAACTCAATGGATCTTATCCTATTCATTGAATAGATTTCTTTTTTATTAGAGTATCGGCAAGAAATCTTGGTTATTCACTCTATTTTTAAGTTTTATTTAAGTAAACCATGCACAATGCATAGGACTACCCCCCCCATTTTCAAATTTAAAATTTGAAATACTTTAATTAATTTTTAGTCCTTTTAATTGACATAGATACAAATACTCTACTAGGATGATGCACAAGAAAAGGTCAGGATAGCTCAGTTGGTAGAGCAGAGGACTGAAAATCCTCGTGTCACCAGTTCAAATCTGGTTCCTGGCAGAGAAAAAAAAAAAAAAGATCCACCGAATAGGTATTGATCCAAATACCTCGAGATGGATTGTGATACATATTCATTAATAATATTTATTCATCTAAGTGGATAAATCTATAATATAAATATAGAGGCACTTCTTTTTCTTTTTAAAGAAGTTTTAAAATATATCTTTTCTTTATGATAAAGAAGGGGGTGAGATTCCCCTTTATTTTTTTGCGTTTCTTAATTTTGTATTCCGCTATTCCGACGAATATTTTTTTAGTCTTGCTTATCTTTATCTTATCTTATTTTCCTAGTTGTGCTAAGTAATGTGCGCGGTACAAAGTTCCTGGTAGAGAACTTCTTTGAGTCATCCTATTTTTCTGTTCATATGAAGGAAATTAATATGCGATTTTCAAAATAGGGGAATCCAAATGAAACCCTTTTTTTGCTCAGTCTATCTGGAATGCTTTTGTATAATTAGGAATTAATTATAAATAGGTATTCCGTTTCATCTAGGAAAAGAACCTAAAAATATTCCTTGACTTGAATAAAATCTGGAGTTGTGTTGTATAAGTGAGCATGAATTTCTTATCATTCAATGAGCATCTTGTATTTCATAAAAATTGGGGGTTATATAATCCTTACGTAAGGGCCAGCCTATCCAACTTTCAGGCATTAGGATACGTTTAAGGCGCGGATGATTATCATAAGAGATTCCCACCATATCATAAGATTCGCGTTCTTGAAAATCGGCACTTCTCCAAATCCAGAAGACAGACGGAATTCTAGGATTATCCTTTTGGGCAAAGACTTTTATGCAGACTTCTTCTGGATTATCTATACCATATTGTATTCTCGTAAGATGATACACGCTAGCTAAAGATCCACCGGGTGCTACATCATAAGCACATTGGGAGCGTAAATAATTGTAACCATATACATATAAAATGACAGCAATGGAATCCCAATCCCCTGCTTTTATTTGTAAAGTCTCTATTCCTCGGTGATCAAAGCCCAAAGATCTATGAACCACCTCATGTTTGACTAGCCAATTAGATAACCAACCCTGCTGCATTGTCTTCATCTCTCCCTCTTTGTATAAATATTTCACATTTCGGATGCAAGTTTGAAAGATTGCCCTGCTTTTTATTTTTCTACACAAAAGAGCCCCTCTCCTAATTCACTAATTTGTAGGAAGGTACTGAACTTTTGGATTTGAAAAAAGTTTCAGAAGATATATCTAATGTAGATGGTGATTGATAGAGCAATTCTTGCTCATAAGTTCCTGTATGAGTACTGCGCCTAACATAAAGCTTGTGACTGGTAGTAAAACATCTATTTTTATTTTGAGATAGAGTTTGATCCTCAACTATTTCTCGCGATATCTTCTTACGAAGTTTTGTTAGGGCATCTATAACTGCCTCCGGTTTAGGTGGGCAGCCCGGCAAGTAGACATCCACAGGAATTAACTTATCAACTCCCCGAACAGTACTATAGGAATCCGTACTGAACATTCCCCCTGTAATAGTACAGGCTCCCATAGCAATGACGTATTTTGGTTCAGGCATTTGCTCGTATAATCTCACTAAAGAGGGAGCCATTTTCATTGTTACCGTACCGGCTGTTAAAATTAGGTCTGCTTGCCTAGGACTTGATCTTGGTACCAATCCATAACGATCAAAGTCGAATCGTGAGCCTATTAATGAAGCAAATTCAATGAAACAACAACTGGTACCGTATAGAAGGGGCCATAAACTGGAGAGTCTTGACCAATTCGAAAGATCATTTGGTGTAGTTGAAATAACAGAATTGGAACTTGTTTGGTCAAGTAAGGGAAACTCAATCAAATTCATAACTGTCTCAATAGAATCTTTTCCTTCTTTTTTTTTGTCTAAATATTCAGTTAAGACCATTCCAAGGCTCCTTTTCGCCATGCATAAACTAAACCAACAACTAAGATAAGCACGAAAATCAAAGCTTCGATAAAAACGGATACACCCAATACGTCGAAACTCATTGCCCAAGGGTATAGAAAGACGGTTTCCACATCAAAAACAACAAAAACGAGCGCAAACATATAATAGCGTATTCGGAATTGTACCCAAGCCCCTCCCATGGGTTCTATACCCGATTCATAACTAGAAAGCTTCTCTGGTCCTTCACTAACCGGGGCTAAAAGTCCTGAAATCGAAAATGCCAAAATAGGAATAAGGCTTGCTATTATTAGAAATGTCCAAAAAATATCATATTCGTGAAGCAGAAACATAATGTACTCCCATTAATGTGGAATAGGCGGAACTTAAATTAGTCAATTCAATTCAGCATTGTCAATTTATCCAGAACTTCTCTCTTTTCCTCGGTGAAACAAGAATCTTTTTTGTTCAAACAAAAGCGCTTAGTTTAAGTTTAGCCTTTGTTTCCTCTGTGCTGCATCTTCTTTAAAGATTCATCCAATGGAATCCCAACTCCCTTTCTTTTGGATTTCCATTCTATTTAGATATGGTGTATGTAGATCTAATTCTTATATAAAGAAAACTTTCTCGTTTCACTTTGTCTCGCTTTCTCTAGAATCTCTAGAAAAAAGAATAGCTCTATCCTTTATTTAATATTTAATAATAAAATAATAAGAGACTATTAAATAAAAATGAGAATACTACTAAATTAGAACCTAATTAAGATAGTAGGACTAATCTATGCAGTATAATTAATGAGAAGTAATACTATAAAATAAAAATAAAGAACTCTATTTCAGAACTATGAGACAGAATATTCTGTTTTCTTATTTACTCTTTACTTTATTTTTTCTATTTAAAGTTGATCAATTTACATAATGTATCTATAAACAAAGTAATAAATATACTTAAAACAAAGTAGGAATTCGCAAAATGGATAAAATCATTGCAGTTATTATAGGGAAGTCTAGAGATATCCTATTTGAAGGAGGACGGGATTCAAATCAGGGAAAGGATCCTTTCTTCTATTGATTTGATAGAAATTCGTTTTTCTTTTCCTGTCTGTATGATTTTGATTTTCGATGAATGAGCCTTTGGTAATGCTTTTATCTCTATTCTATGTCGCAGGCGCCTATCCAGTCTATAAACAAATACTAATGAGAAAATGAAAACTATACTAAACTAAAGAAAACATAGGATAGAGATCCTAAAATCTAAAAAAGGGCATATTAGGGCTATACGGATTCGAACCGTAGACCTTCTCGGTAAAACAGATCAAACGGATTATTATCGAAATGATTTGAACTGTTTCAAAGACCCAACATGCATTTTTTTGCATTGGGCTCTTTCATAAACTGATTTAAAGATCAGTTAGTCCACCATAGTTTTTCTTTACGGAAAGATAATGAGATGGCTCCCTGTGCTCTGATTGATTTTTTGTATTATGATCTATCTAGGAGCAATACCAAAGTGTTTCAAAGGAGGATTACCTTGACTTAGGTCTGCCTCCGGTCTAAATTAAATCAACCTAAGTGAAATGGAGTCTCTATCGTTCCACTGCAAGAGTTAACTATGAGACTTCATACACCTTAAAGTTCATAGAACGAAAAGAAGTTTTTTGGAGGCCCTTATCCTCATTACGCCTAGCATTTAGTGGGCTGGATATTTACCTTATCAACTAGCAAATCCATAAGGGTTCTATTTGATTAGGCACCTGAATTGGCACCTGAATCGGACTGAACCGACTGTTTGTCAGGCTACTGTTCTCCTATTCTCTCGAATCTATGAAGTAAGACATTGATTTTGCAATAAGATCGATTATGTTCATTGCATAATAAGCTCCTTTGAAAAGCATTGGCGCACGTGTAAACGAGTTGCTCTACCGAACTGAGCTATAGCCCTTATCAGAGATATCTTAACATATAGATAATTTCTTGTCAAGATGAATATTTTCTAATGCCAGAGGATACCCCTTTGATCTGTATCTGTTTAGTATTTAGTTTAGTATTTAGTATATAACAGACCAATAACAGAGCGGTATTGCTTAGAAAAGGGATTCAATATATAATCGATCGAAGTAATGGGTCTTCCTTTGTGGTGATAAATTGCCTACTTAACTCAGTGGTTAGAGTATTGCTTTCATACGGCGGGAGTCATTGGTTCAAATCCAATAGTAGGTAAGTAGGTAGAAAAATTACTAGATAGCATTGGACTTACTTCGCTTCGCTATCTAATAACTTTTTCTACCCCTCTTCCCTTTTTCTTTGTATCAACTATAAACCACTGGATTGTCTTCAATTGGATGGGGGAATCCAATTGACAGCCTCGATTCGTATCCTAGCTCGTCTGAGAGCGAGCTTCGCTTCAACCAAATCTTTCGTACCCTCAGCTTTACTCAAGTTAGCTTCGGCTATTTCAAGTGCCTTTTGAGCTTCTTCCGGATCAATATCACTACCCAGTTCCGCATCATTTCCTAAAATGATGATCTCATTATTAACTATTCTCGCAAAACCGCTCCACAGAATCGCTGTTAACCATTGGTCGTTGAGGAGGCGTATTCTCAAAGGACCCATATCTACTGCTGTGTTAATGGGGGCGTGGTTTGGTAATACGCCAATTTGGCCACTATTAGTGGATAAAATGATTTCTTTCACTTCACAATCCCAAATAATTCGCTTAGGAGTCAGTACATAAAGATTTAATTTCATTTCTTCGATTTGTTCTCCTCTTCTAAGGTTATAGCTTTCGTGCTAGCTTCATCGATGTTACCCACCAAATAAAAAGCCTGTTCAGGTAGGCCGTCTAATTCTCCGGAAAGGATTAGTTGAAATCCCCTAATAGTTTCCGCAAGAGCAACATACTTTCCTGGAGAACCAGTAAAAACTTCTGCCACAAAGAACGGTTGTGATAAGAAACGCTCAATTTTTCTTGCTCTTGCTACAGTTAAACGATCCTCTTCCGATAATTCATCCAAGCCAAGAATTGCGATAATGTCCTGAAGTTCTTTGTAACGTTGTAAAGTTTCCTTAACTCTTTGCGCAGTTTCATAATGTTCGTTGCCAACGATCCGAGGCTGTAACATAGTCGAGGTTGAATCTAAAGGATCTACTGCTGGATAAATACCCTTGGAAGCTAATCCTCTGGAAAGTACGGTAGTAGCATCCAAATGTGCAAATGTTGTGGCAGGGGCAGGGTCGGTCAAATCGTCTGCAGGTACATAAACTGCTTGAATCGAAGTTATAGATCCCTTTTTAGTAGAAGCAATTCTTTCTTGCAAAGAACCCATTTCTGTACTAAGAGTAGGTTGATAACCCACTGCGGAGGGCATTCTCCCTAATAAAGCGGATACCTCTGATCCTGCTTGAACAAAACGAAAGATATTATCGATAAATAAAAGCACGTCTTGCTTATTAAC
>NW_028260875.1:0-36058 GCF_056163025.1 Triticum urartu | reverse complement strand
AAATATAACTCTCATCCATGAATTGATTTGATAGATCCGATATTCATAATATTGAATTGATTCAGTATTATCAGAATGCAAGCCCTACCCTTGAATTTACAAGATACCCCTTTTTCCTCTCCATGGGATTACATCCCGAGTTATTGTGAAAATAAAAAATAAAGAGGTTATGGAAGTCAATATTCTCGCATTTATTGCTACTGCACTGTTCATTCTAGTTCCTACTTCTTTTTTACTTATTATTTATGTAAAAACAGTCAGCCAAAATAATTAATTGGAATTCCAATTAATCATTGAAGAAATTAAAAAGGGATTAAATAAAAAAAATCCAAGTCTTAAATGAAAGGATCTGGTTGGAATCTTAAAGTGTGGTAGAAAGAACTACATATAGTTTTTTCTACGACACTTTAGATTCTTTCTATTATATTATCTTTGAATCTACATAGAATAGATTAGTAGATTGAAATAGTTAAGTAGTCTAATTCAATTTCTTTTTTCATTGCATCCACTTAATTTCAATCAGGTCAAAATAAAAAAATCTAAGACAATTCTTGACCAAAGAATCCATGGAAGGAAAGAAAAATAATATGAAGAATAGACTATAGTAAAAAGTAAAAGGAAATGGAAAATGTGTGATATGCCGTGAATAGTTCCGTGGAAGAAAGTCTAATTTTCTTATGTATAGAACTTTTTTTAACCATTCGTCATTTCTAGTAGAAATTCTGAATTGGTATAATGGCTCTTTCTTACATTACAACTTACAATACAAGAGTTTCTTACAGGAGTGAAACAAAACTAAAGAAAAAGATTAAAGAATAACGTTTGACAAAATGATTAATGCAAAATGATCCATTAAAGAAAAGAATTGATACAACAATTTGATTACTTAATCAATTAGTAGTATCCCTAGAGTCCACTCCTTCCCCATACTACTAGTGAAAGAGAAAATGTAAAGACTACCATTAAAGCAGCCCAAGCGAGACTTACTATATCCATCTAAATTATGTCTCCTATTTCTATGAAGGGATTATTCTACTATTGATCAATAATCATAGTGGAATCAAGGGTACAGAGTCAAAAAGGGATTCCGCCCTAAGGCCATGGATCAATCAGTTCAAGGAATTTACTCCTAACAAATTCTTATAGGAATTCTGGTAGAATTAGAGAGCATTAAAAATACGAGATACTATAGCCCTTTTTTCCTTAAAAAAGAAAGAGTACGGGAATGATGTCCTGAATAGAAGAAGCGGGAATAGGAAGATTTTTTATTCCTTTTGTTACTCTTTTTTTTTTTTTTAAGCAAAGGACGCCCGAATATACCATAAAATTATCGATAGATAAATATTTATTGGATACCTACCTTACCTAATGTTTATTTTTGACCTAAACCCTGCAGCCTTGCTTTGTATCATTCTATGAAAGAATGAAGAGATTTTATCCATAATACAACTCCTAAATTGATTTTTGATCGACCTATTTAATCTGATTCTCGTTAGAATTAAGTAGTCCTTACTTTAGTGTATGTAGGTAACATAAGATGTACGATAAAAAAATGTATAATAATTAGTAAGTCTTGATATTCTTTCGTGGAGTCCCTTCTTGAATCTTAGATTGAAAAAAAAAAAGAATGCCCCTTAGGGACCTTTCTTTGGATACCAAGATTTCTGACATCTTATCCTCGTATTTTAAAATTATCAAATCGAATCTCAATTAAGAACCAATTCAAATTCATATAATAAAAGAATAAGGAAACACTACCTCACCCCTATTGATAACCATTTTGGCCACTACCGTCAAAACAAACCCTAACCCTAGTTTGAGGATAGAACTATGGTATGGTTTCTCTAAACCCAGTATCGGCAGGCCCAGTTACTCTCTTGCCCGAACTTATGCGAAGTAAAAATTTATCGAATTCGATCAGCACTATAAAAAAAACCTAAGTATTTTATTGATCAGGCGGCACCCAGATTTGAACTGGGGATAAAGGATTTGCAGTCCCCTGCCTTACCGCTTGGCCATGCCGCCAAAAAATCCGATCAAAAATCTAGAAAACAGCAAGTATTCATCCACGTTTTCTTACGAAAAGCCCCTTTTATTTTGAATATAATTCTACTTACTTTTTTCCAATCTTTTTCAAAAAATCTATTCCTGCTTTTTTTGATCCAGTTTCTATTATTCTCCTCGATAGATTCTATCTTAAAACATACATTGTTAACACAATAAAACTTCCCATTTCTTTCTATTGAGATGAAAAAGAAGAAAAAGTGGATTTCTATTCACAGGCTGCAAAATTCAGAATAAATTGGAACCGTTAACTAGAATTCTCTTTTTTTTATTGCAGTAGTGAACTACTCTTAAATCGGTATTATCTCCCCCCCCTTCAATGGCATAATAAAATATTATGGCTTTATGCTTAATCCGTGTATAGGTAAACTTTAGGTCCGAACAGCATTATTATCCAAAGATCCCCTTTATGTACATATCTCTATGGGGAATCATGCTTTAATTTTTCAAAGTATTAAATTAAATATCTTGAATAAAAAAAGGAAATTTGCTCTGATATAGAGTATAACCTGACTATCTTGGCGTACCCAAGTGAAATTACGATAAAAGAAAAGCATGGATATGGGGAGAGGTGGATAACTAGATTGGCATGTACTTAAAAAAGGGACTTACTTTATTTTAGAATTCCACAATGAAATACTGAATTTTCTAGCAATTATACTACTCCGATCCGAAATAAAAAAGAACCCTCAAATTATTTTGAGAAATTAAAGTAAGCACGCTATTCTAAATCGAAGTAAAGTCAAACTTTCTAGTATATTATATTACGGCTTTATTACATTCATAGAAAGGAGATAAAATGAGAAATCTTTGCCATCCAATCTGATTAGAATATCATAACATAAAGTATAAGTGGCAGAATTTTTTTTGTAGGAATGTTTTATCAATTCATTTTCATTTCATTTGTACCCCTGGCAAACTCGAACTTTCGTCCAAATGGTCTCTATTCATATGTATGAAATACATATATGAAATACGTATGTGGAGTTCCCTAGAATTTCATGTGATTCAGTAAACAGAATATAGATTCCATGATTGCTAGATCGATCCATAGGGATTGATGAAGAGTGAGCTGATAATGGAATTTTTCTTTGATAAACAGGAAACTTAAGATTAAGATGCTCCGGAATGGAAACGAGGGAATGTCCACAATACCCGGATTTAGTCAGATCCAATTCGAGGGATTTTGTAGGTTCATTAATCAAGCCTTGGCAGAAGAACTTGACAAGTTTCCAACAATTAAAGATCCAGATCACGAAATTGCATTTCAATTATTTGCGAAAGGATATCAACTGCTAGAACCCTCGATAAAAGAAAGAGATGCTGTGTATGAATCACTCACCTATTCTTCCGAATTATATGTATCTGCGAGATTAATTTTTGGTTTCGATGTGCAAAAGCAAACCATTTCTATCGGAAACATTCCTATAATGAATTCCTTAGGAACCTTTATTATAAATGGAATATACCGAATTGTGATCAATCAAATATTGCTAAGTCCTGGTATTTACTACCGCTCGGAATTAGATCATAAGGGAATTTCTATCTACACTGGCACTATAATATCAGATTGGGGGGGGAGATCGGAATTAGCAATTGATAAAAAAGAAAGGATATGGGCTCGCGTGAGTAGAAAACAAAAGATATCTATTCTAGTTCTATCATCAGCTATGGGTTCGAATCTAAGAGAAATTCTGGATAATGTTTCCTACCCTGAAATTTTCTTGTCTTTCCCGAATGCTAAAGAGAAGAAGAGGATTGAGTCAAAAGAAAAAGCTATTTTGGAGTTTTATCAACAATTTGCTTGTGTAGGTGGGGACCTGGTATTTTCGGAGTCCTTATGCGAGGAATTACAAAAGAAATTTTTTCAACAAAAATGTGAATTAGGAAGGATTGGTCGACGAAATATGAATCGGAGACTTAATCTTGATATTCCTCAGAACAATACATTCTTGTTACCACGAGATGTATTGGCCGCTACGGATCATTTGATTGGAATGAAATTTGGAACGGGTATACTTGACGATGACGATATGAATCACTTGAAAAATAAACGTATTCGTTCGGTTGCGGATCTGTTACAAGATCAATTCGGATTGGCTCTTGGTCGTTTACAACATGCAGTTCAAAAAACTATTCGTAGAGTATTCATACGTCAATCGAAACCGACTCCCCAAACTTTGGTAACTCCAACTTCAACTTCAATTTTATTAATAACTACTTATGAGACCTTTTTTGGCACATACCCGTTATCTCAAGTTTTTGATCAAACGAATCCATTGACACAAACTGTTCATGGGCGAAAAGTGAGTTGTTTAGGTCCTGGAGGGTTGACGGGGAGAACCGCAAGTTTTCGGAGCCGAGATATTCATCCGAGTCACTATGGGCGTATTTGTCCAATTGACACGTCTGAAGGAATCAATGTTGGACTTACTGGATCCTTAACAATTCATGCGAGAATTGATCACTTGTGGGGATCCATAGAGAGTCCGTTTTATGAAATATCTGCTGAGAAAGCAAAAGAAAAAAAAGAGAGACAGGTGGTTTATCTATCACCAAATAGAGATGAATATTATATGATAGCAGCAGGAAATTCTTTGTCCTTGAATCAAGGTATTCAGGAAGAACAGGTTGTTCCGGCTAGATACCGTCAAGAATTCTTGACTATTGCATGGGAACAGATTCATGTTAGAAGTATTTTTCCTTTCCAATATTTTTCTATTGGGGGTTCTCTCATTCCTTTTATTGAGCACAATGATGCGAATCGGGCTTTAATGAGTTCTAATATGCAGCGCCAAGCAGTTCCGCTTTCTCGGTCCGAGAAATGCATTGTTGGAACTGGATTGGAACGCCAAACAGCTCTAGATTCGAGGGTTTCCATTATAGCCGAACGCGAGGGAAAGATCATTTCTACTGATAGTCATAAGATACTTTTATCAAGTAGTGGGAAGACTATAAGTATTCCTTTAGTTAACCACCGTCGCTCTAACAAAAATACTTGTATGCACCAAAAACCCCGGGTTCCACGGGGTAAATCCATTAAAAAAGGACAAATTTTAGCAGAAGGAGCTGCTACAATTGGGGGCGAACTTGCTTTAGGAAAAAACGTATTAGTAGCTTATATGCCATGGGAAGGTTACAATTTTGAAGACGCAGTACTAATTAGCGAACGTTTGGTATATGAAGATATTTATACCTCTTTTCACATCCGGAAATATGAAATTCAGACGGATACGACAAGCCAGGGCTCCGCTGAAAAAATCACTAAAGAAATACCACATCTAGAAGAACATTTACTCCGCAATTTGGACAGAAATGGAGTTGTTAGGTTGGGATCCTGGGTAGAAACTGGTGATATTTTAGTAGGTAAATTAACGCCTCAGATAGCGAGCGAATCATCTTATATCGCGGAAGCTGGATTATTACGGGCCATATTTGGCCTTGAGGTTTCCACTTCAAAAGAAACTTCTCTGAAATTACCTATAGGTGGAAGAGGGCGCGTTATCGATGTGAAATGGATCCAAAGGGACCCGCTCGACATAATGGTTCGTGTATATATTTTACAGAAACGTGAAATCAAAGTTGGGGATAAAGTAGCCGGAAGACATGGGAATAAAGGGATCATTTCCAAAATTTTGCCTAGGCAAGATATGCCCTATTTGCAAGATGGAACACCCGTTGATATGGTCTTCAATCCCTTAGGAGTACCCTCCCGAATGAATGTGGGACAAATATTTGAAAGCTCGCTCGGATTAGCGGGGGATCTGCTAAAGAAACATTATAGAATAGCACCCTTTGATGAGAGATATGAGCAAGAGGCTTCAAGAAAACTTGTGTTTTCAGAATTATATGAAGCCAGTAAAGAAACAAAAAATCCATGGGTATTTGAACCCGAGTACCCGGGAAAAAGCAGAATATTTGATGGAAGAACAGGCGACCCCTTTGAGCAACCTGTTCTAATAGGGAAGTCCTATATCTTAAAATTAATTCATCAAGTTGATGAGAAAATTCATGGGCGTTCTACTGGGCCCTACTCACTTGTTACACAACAACCGGTTAGAGGAAGAGCCAAGCAAGGGGGACAACGAGTAGGAGAAATGGAAGTTTGGGCTTTAGAAGGATTTGGTGTTGCTCATATTTTACAAGAGATACTTACTTATAAATCTGACCATCTTATAGCTCGCCAAGAAATACTTAATGCTACGATCTGGGGAAAAAGAATACCTAATCATGAGGATCCTCCAGAATCTTTTCGAGTGCTCGTTCGAGAACTACGATCTTTGGCTCTAGAACTGAATCATTTCCTTGTATCTGAAAAGAACTTCCAGGTTAATAGGGAGGAAGTTTGATCGGAATAAATATAAATTCTTTTCTTATTTCTATTTTATGATTGACCAATATAAACATCAACAACTTCAAATTGGACTCGTTTCCCCTCAACAAATAAAGGCTTGGGCTAACAAAAACCTACCTAATGGAGAAGTCGTTGGCGAAGTCACAAGGCCCTCTACTTTTCATTATAAAACCGATAAA
The DNA here is from genome assembly GCF_056163025.1 of Triticum urartu. Lineage (NCBI taxonomy): Eukaryota > Viridiplantae > Streptophyta > Magnoliopsida > Poales > Poaceae > Triticum > Triticum urartu. The sequence goes on along the minus strand of NW_028260875.1, from coordinate 29,461 downwards.
CCAGAAAAAGATGGATTGTTTTGCGAAAGAATCTTTGGACCCATAAAAAGCGGGATTTGCGCTTGTGGCAATTCTCGAGCGAGCGGAGCTGAAAACGAAGACGAAAGATTTTGCCAAAAATGCGGGGTCGAATTTGTGGATTCTCGGATACGAAGATATCAAATGGGATACATCAAACTCGCATGTCCCGTGACTCATGTGTGGTATTTGAAAGGTCTTCCTAGTTATATCGCGAATCTTTTAGATAAACCTCTTAAGAAGTTGGAGGGCCTAGTATACGGCGATTTCTCTTTTGCTAGGCCCAGCACTAAAAAACCCACTTTTTTACGATTACGAGGTTTATTCGAAGAGGAAATTGCATCCTGTAACCACAGCATTTCTCCCTTTTTTTCTACCCCAGGCTTTGCAACATTTCGAAATCGGGAAATTGCGACAGGAGCAGGTGCTATTAGAGAACAATTAGCAGATTTGGATTTGCGAATTATTATAGAGAATTCTTTGGTCGAATGGAAGGAATTAGAAGACGAGGGGTATAGTGGAGATGAGTGGGAAGATAGAAAAAGACGAATAAGAAAAGTTTTTTTGATTAGACGCATGCAATTGGCGAAACATTTTATTCAAACAAATGTAGAACCAGAATGGATGGTTTTGTGCTTATTACCGGTTCTTCCTCCCGAATTGAGACCTATTGTTTATAGGTCTGGAGATAAAGTAGTGACTTCAGACATTAATGAACTTTATAAGAGAGTTATCCGTCGGAACAACAATCTTGCCTATCTATTAAAAAGAAGTGAATTAGCGCCAGCAGATTTAGTAATGTGCCAGGAAAAATTGGTACAAGAAGCCGTGGATACACTTCTTGATAGTGGGTCCCGCGGGCAACCGACGAGGGATGGTCACAATAAAGTATACAAATCACTTTCAGATGTAATTGAAGGTAAAGAGGGAAGGTTTCGCGAGACTCTGCTTGGGAAACGGGTCGATTACTCGGGGCGTTCTGTCATTGTTGTGGGTCCTTCGCTTTCATTACATCAATGTGGATTACCTCTAGAGATAGCAATAAAGCTTTTTCAGCTATTTGTAATTCGCGATTTAATCACGAAACGCGCCACTTCTAATGTAAGGATTGCTAAAAGGAAAATTTGGGAAAAAGAACCCATTGTATGGGAAATACTTCAAGAAGTTATGCGGGGACATCCTGTACTGTTAAATAGAGCACCTACCCTGCATAGATTAGGCATACAGGCCTTTCAACCCACTTTAGTAGAGGGGCGTACTATTTCTTTACACCCATTAGTGTGTAAGGGTTTCAATGCGGACTTTGATGGAGATCAAATGGCTGTTCATCTACCTTTATCCTTGGAAGCTCAGGCAGAAGCCCGTTTACTTATGTTTTCTCATATGAATCTCTTATCTCCCGCTATTGGGGATCCTATTTGCGTACCAACCCAAGACATGCTTATCGGGCTTTATGTATTAACGATTGGAAAGCGTCGAGGTATTTGTGCAAATAGATATAATAGTTGCAGAAACTACCCAAATCTAAAAGTAAATTACAATAATAATAATAATTTTAAATATAGGAAAGATAAAGAACCCCATTTTTCTAGTTCTTATGATGCACTGGGAGCTTATAGACAAAAACTAATCAGTTTAGATAGTCCCTTGTGGCTACGATGGAACCTGGATCAACGCGTCATTGGGTCAAGAGAAGTTCCGATTGAAGTTCAATATGAATCTTTGGGGACTTATCATGAGATTTATGCCCACTATCTAATAATGGGAAATAGAAAAAAAGAAATTCGTTCGATATACATTCGAACCACTCTTGGTCATATTTCTTTTTATAGAGAAATAGAGGAAGCCATACAAGGATTTAGTCAGGCCTATTCATACACTACCTAAACAAGAAAGTTAGATTCGGCGATGCCCCTCCCCTTTCGGGGGGCATTCCGATTTCCCTAGTATCATCATTATTTGCCACGCGAATCCAGATTGAGATTGAGGCAATTAAGTTAATTAAATTTTCGAATCACTGACTCAGGCCCATTGTCGAATCCTACTCAGCAATTGTCGAATCCTACTCAGCCGAAAAGGGGGTACTTATGTATGGCGGAACGGGCCAATCTGGTCTTTCATAATAAAGAGATAGACGGAACTGGTATGAAACGACTTATTAGCAGATTAATAGATCATTTTGGAATGGGATATACATCCCATATACTGGATCAACTAAAGACTCTGGGCTTCCATCAAGCCACTACTACATCGATTTCGTTAGGAATCGAGGATCTTTTAACAATACCCTCTAAGGGATGGTTAGTCCAAGACGCGGAACAACAGAGTTTTCTTTTGGAGAAACACTATTATTATGGGGCTGTACACGCGGTAGAAAAATTACGCCAATCTGTTGAGATATGGTATGCGACAAGTGAATATTTGAAACAAGAAATGAATTCAAATTTTCGGATAACGGATCCTTCTAATCCAGTCTATCTAATGTCTTTTTCAGGAGCCAGAGGAAATGCATCTCAAGTACACCAATTAGTAGGTATGAGAGGATTAATGTCGGACCCTCAAGGACAAATGATTGATTTACCTATTCAAAGCAATTTACGCGAGGGACTTTCTTTGACAGAATATATAATTTCCTGCTATGGAGCCCGCAAAGGGGTTGTAGATACTGCTGTGCGAACAGCAGATGCTGGATATCTTACACGTAGACTTGTTGAAGTAGTTCAACATATTATTGTGCGTAGAAGAGATTGTGGTACTATCCGAGGTATTTCTGTAAGTCCTCAAAATGGGATGACGGAAAAACTTTTTGTCCAAACACTAATTGGTCGTGTATTAGCAGACGATATATATATCGGTTCACGATGCATTGCCGCGCGAAATCAAGATATTGGAATTGGATTAGTCAATCGATTCATAACTGCCTTTCGAGCACAACCATTTCGAGCACAACCAATATATATTAGAACCCCCTTTACTTGCCGAAGCACTTCTTGGATCTGTCAATTATGCTATGGCCGGAGTCCTACTCATAGTGATCTGGTCGAATTGGGAGAAGCCGTAGGTATTATTGCAGGTCAATCAATTGGGGAGCCAGGGACTCAACTAACATTAAGAACTTTTCATACTGGCGGAGTATTCACAGGGGGTACTGCCGACCTTGTACGATCCCCTTCGAATGGAAAAATAAAATTCAATGAGAATTTGGTTCACCCCACACGTACCCGTCATGGGCAGCCTGCTTTTCTATGTTATATAGACTTGCATGTAACTATTCAGAGTCAAGATATTCTATATAGTGTGAATATTCCCTCAAAAAGCTTGATTCTAGTGCAAAATGATCAATATGTAAAATCCGAACAAGTAATTGCGGAGATTCGTGCCGGAACGTCCACTTTACATTTTAAAGAAAGGGTACAAAAGCATATTTATTCTGAATCAGACGGCGAAATGCACTGGAGTACTGATGTTTACCATGCGCCCGAATATCAATATGGTAATCTTCGCCGATTACCAAAAACAAGCCATTTATGGATATTGTCAGTAAGTATGTGCAGATCCAGTATAGCGTCTTTTTCACTCCACAAGGATCAAGATCAAATGAATACTTATGGTAAAAAAGATAGGGAAATTCTTGATTATTCAACGTCGGATCGAATCATGTCCAATGGCCATTGGAATTTTATCTATCCTTCTATTTTTCAAGATAATTCAGATTTGTTGGCGAAAAAGCGAAGAAATAGGTTCGTCATTCCATTACAATATCATCAAGAACAAGAGAAAGAACTAATATCCTGTTTTGGGATTTCGATTGAAATCCCCCTTATGGGTGTTTTACGTAGAAATACTATTTTTGCTTATTTTGACGATCCCCGATACAGAAAAGATAAAAAGGGTTCAGGAATTGTTAAATTTAGATATAGGACCCTAGAAGAAGAATATAGGACTCGAGCGGAAGACTCAGAAGAGGAATATGAGACCCTAGAAGACGAATACAGGACCCGAGAGGACGAATATGAATATGAAACCCTAGAAGAATCTAAATATGGAATCCTAGAAGACGAATACGAATATGAAACCCTAGAAGACGAATATGGGAGCCCAGAAAACGAATATGGGAACCCAGAGAACGAATATAGGACTTTAGAGAAAGACTCAGAAGAGGAATATGGGAGCCCAGAGAGCAAATATAGGACCCAAGAGGACGAATATGGAACTCTAGAGGAAGACTCAGAAGACGAATATGGCAGCCCCGGGGAAAGCGCAGAGGAAAAATATGGTACTTTAGAGGAAGACTCAGAAGAAGATTCAGAGGACGAATACGAGAGCCCAGAGGAAGATTCCATCTTAAAAAAAGAGGGTTTGATTGAGCATCGAGGAACAAAAGAATTTAGTCTAAAATACCAAAAAGAAGTAGATCGGTTTTTTTTCATTCTTCAAGAACTTCATATCTTGCCGAGATCTTCATCCCTAAAGATACTTGACAATAGTATTATTGGAGTGAATACACAACTCACAAAAAATACAAGAAGTCGACTAGGCGGACTGGTCCGAGTGAAGAGAAAAAAAAGCCATACGGAACTCAAAATATTTTCCGGAGATATTCATTTTCCTGAAGAGGCGGATAAGATATTAGGTGGCTGTTTGATACCGCCAGAAAGACAAAAAAAAGATTCTAAGGAATCAAAAAAAAGGAAAAATTGGGTCTATGTTCAACGGAAAAAAATTCTCAAGAGCAAGGAAAAGTATTTTGTTTCCGTTCGCCCTACAGTGGCATATGAAATGGACGAAGGAAGAAATTTAGCAACACTTTTCCCGCAGGATCTCTTGCAAGAAGAAAATAATCTCCAAATTCGACTTGTCAATTTTATTTCTCATGAAAATAGCAAGTTAACTCAAAGAATTTATCACACAAATAGTCAATTTGTTAGAACTTGCTTAGTAGTGAATTGGGAACAAGAAGAAAAAGAAAAGGCTGGTGCTTCCCTTGTTGAGGTAAGAGCAAATGATCTTATTCGCGATTTCCTAAGAATTGAGTTAGTCAAGTCCACTATTTCGTATACACGAAAAAGGTATGGTAGGACAAGTGCAGGACCGATTCCCCATAATAGGTTAGATCGCGCCAATATCAATTCTTTTTATTCCAAGGCGAAGATTGAATCACTTAGCCAACATCCAGAAGCTATTGGCACTTTGTTGAATCGAAATAAAGAATACCACTCTTTGATGATTTTGTCGGCATCCAACTGTTCTCGAATTGGTTTATTCAAGAATTCAAAACATCCCAATGCGATAAAAGAATGGAATCCTAGAATTCCTATTCGAGAAATTTTTGGGCCCTTAGGCGCTATTGTAGCTAGTATATCGCATTTTTCTTCATCTTACTATTTACTAACGCATAATAAAATCCTGTTAAAAAAATATTTGTTCGTTGACAATTTAAAACAAACCTTCCAAGTACTTCAAGAACTTAAATACTCTTTAATAGATGAAAATAAAAGGATTTCTAATTTCGATAGTAACATAATGTTGGATCCATTCCTTTTGAATTGTCACTTTGTCCATCATGATTCTTGGGAAGAGACATTGGCAATAATTCACCTTGGACAATTTATTTGTGAAAATGTATGTCTATTTAAATCGCACATAAAAAAATCCGGTCAAATTTTCATTGTAAATATGAATTCCTTTGTTATAAGAGCAGCTAAACCTTATTTGGCCACTACAGGAGCAACTGTTAATGGTCATTATGGAGAAATCCTTTACAAGGGAGATAGGTTAGTTACGTTTATATATGAAAAATCGAGATCTAGTGACATAACGCAAGGTCTTCCAAAAGTGGAACAAATCTTTGAAGCGCGTTCAATTGATTCATTATCCCCGAATCTCGAAAGGAGAATTGAGGATTGGAATGAGCGTATACCAAGAATTCTTGGGGTCCCTTGGGGATTCTTGATTGGAGCTGAGCTAACCATAGCCCAAAGTCGTATCTCTTTGGTTAATAAAATCCAAAAGGTTTATCGATCCCAAGGGGTACAGATCCATAATAGACATATAGAGATTATTATACGCCAAGTAACATCAAAAGTGCGGGTTTCCGAAGATGGAATGTCTAATGTTTTTTCGCCTGGGGAATTAATCGGACTATTGCGAGCGGAACGAGCAGGACGAGCTTTGGATGAATCGATCTATTATCGGGCAATCTTATTGGGAATAACAAGGGCTTCCCTGAATACCCAAAGTTTCATATCTGAAGCAAGTTTTCAAGAAACTGCTCGAGTTTTAGCAAAAGCTGCCCTACGAGGTCGCATTGATTGGTTGAAAGGCTTGAAAGAAAACGTAGTTCTGGGGGGGATTATACCTGTTGGTACCGGATTCCAAAAATTTGTGCATCGTTCCCCACAAGACAAGAACCTTTATTTCGAAATAAAAAAAAAAAATCTATTCGCGTCGGAAATGAGAGATTTTTTGTTTCTCCATACAGAATTAGTTTCTTCAGATTCTGACGTAACAAACAATTTTTATGAGACATAAGAACCCCCATAAAAATATTTTTTACTTTACTAGACTTTTGAACTTAGAACACTAACAGGTCAAATTTTAGATTTTTAAGATTTTTATTTTAATAAGTAAAACAAGTCAGTTAATTCATTAAGGTGGTTATGTTTATACCATGTATCAATGGCCAACTCTTATCTTAGTACAAGGTTCTCTCGGAACAATTATTATTTATTTCAAGCTATTTCGGATCTTTCTTAATCTTCAAAAAGAACTAAATTCCGTAATGGAATGGTAGGATTAAAAAAAAGGAAGTGTGGAAAAAATGACAAGAAGATATTGGAACATTAATTTGAAAGAGATGATAGAAGCAGGAGTTCATTTTGGTCATGGTATTAAGAAATGGAATCCTAAAATGGCCCCTTACATTTCGGCAAAGCGTAAAGGTACTCATATTATAAATCTCGCTAGAACGGCTCGTTTTTTATCAGAAGCTTGTGATTTAGTTTTTGATGCAGCAAGTCAGGGAAAAAGTTTCTTAATTGTTGGTACCAAAAAAAGAGCAACAGATTTAGTAGCATCAGCTGCAATAAGGGCTCGTTGTCATTATGTTAATAAAAAGTGGTTCAGTGGTATGTTAACGAATTGGTCGATTACGAAAACTAGACTTTCTCAATTTAGAGACTTAAGAGCAGAAGAAAAAATGGGAAAATTCCACCATCTCCCAAAAAGAGATGTGGCAATCTTGAAGAGAAAATTATCTACTTTGCAAAGGTATCTCGGCGGGATCAAATATATGACGAGATTGCCAGACATTGTGATCGTCCTTGATCAGCAAAAAGAGTATATAGCTCTTCGGGAATGTGCCATTTTGGGGATTCCTACTATTTCTTTAGTCGATACAAATTGTGACCCGGATCTCGCGAATATATCGATTCCAGCCAACGATGACACTATGACTTCAATTCGATTGATTCTTAACAAATTAGTATTTTCAATTTGTGAGGGCCGTTCTCTCTATATAAGAAATCGTTGATTAAGAATATATAGTGAATTCTTGGGCAACTGCGTAAATTTATGGAATCACTTACTTTACTATATCTTTTTTTTTGCATAGAATTTTTTTTGCATAGAAAAAAGAAGGGGAATATTGATATATATTAGAGGGTATTGATATATATTATGATCTGATGTGCTTTCTTGGTATCCTAAATATAAGATTAATACTTCAAGTTGCTGAGTTGAGAAAGAGATGGTTGAATCAAAAGAATTCCTTTTTTGAAGTTCAATTTTTATCAGAGGACAATATGAATATTATACCTTGTTCCATTAAAACACTCAAGGGGTTATACGATATATCGGGTGTAGAAGTAGGCCAACACTTCTATTGGCAAATAGGAGGTTTCCAAATTCATGCCCAAGTACTCATCACTTCTTGGGTCGTAATTACTATCTTGCTAGGTTCAGTTGTCATAGCTGTTCGGAATCCACAAACCATCCCGACCGACGGTCAGAATTTTTTTGAATATGTCCTTGAGTTTATTCGAGACTTGAGCAAAACTCAGATTGGAGAAGAATATGGTCCCTGGGTTCCCTTTATTGGAACTATGTTCCTTTTTATTTTTGTTTCGAATTGGTCGGGTGCTCTTTTACCTTGGAAAATTATAGAGTTACCCCATGGGGAATTAGCAGCGCCCACGAATGATATAAATACTACTGTTGCTTTAGCTTTACTCACGTCAGCGGCATATTTTTATGCTGGTCTTAGCAAAAAAGGATTGAGCTATTTCGAGAAATATATTAAACCAACTCCAATCCTTTTACCAATTAACATCCTAGAAGATTTCACAAAACCATTATCGCTTAGCTTTCGACTTTTCGGGAATATATTGGCGGATGAATTAGTCGTTGTTGTTCTTGTTTCTTTAGTCCCCTTAGTAATCCCTATACCGGTCATGTTTCTTGGATTATTTACAAGCGGTATTCAAGCTCTTATTTTTGCAACATTAGCCGCAGCCTATATAGGTGAATCCATGGAGGGTCATCATTGAATTGACTCTTTTTGGAAATAGTATTTTTTTTTTTTGCAGCTTAGCTCAATTCATGCATGGTTCCAGATAATCTGCTTGGTTGCAAAAAAATAGTTAGAAATGCGTATGAATATATAGCCTAGAGTTGTAGGAGAGAGAATAGAATAGACTATATTATGGAATTTTCAAAGTATATATGCATTAAGGAGGGTGGAGTCAGGCTAGATCTATACTATAATATCCTTAATGTCTATAAGTGGAGTCCTCTTTTATGCAGGTTTCCACTTTAAGCAATGATTTTAGAATCCGATTCAATAGAAAATGAGAAAATATGCAAACAAAATAGAAGAAACAAATGTATATATATAGGATATTATATTATATATTCCTAGGTTAGATTCATTATCTAATCCGATATATGGATATGGAATTCCCTTCTATGTAGTTCGGACAATTCACATTATCATTTCAATTTGATTTCAATTTGTACTTTTTAGTTACTTTACTTCTCCCCAATAGAGCTTAGAAGTAAGAATTTATTGGTTGATTGTATCCTTAACCATTTCTTTTTTTTGACACGAGGAACTACTCACCATGAATCCACTAATTGCTGCTGCTTCTGTTATTGCTGCTGGATTGGCCGTAGGGCTTGCTTCTATTGGACCTGGAGTTGGTCAAGGTACTGCTGCAGGACAAGCTGTAGAAGGTATTGCGAGACAGCCAGAAGCAGAAGGTAAAATACGAGGTACTTTATTGCTTAGTCTAGCTTTTATGGAAGCTTTAACAATTTATGGACTAGTTGTGGCACTAGCGCTTTTATTTGCGAACCCTTTTGTTTAATCTTAAAAAAAAAATTCTTTCGATTTCGATTAGATACTTTTTTCTTTTTTTAGTAAATTGGTATTTGCTTCCACAATTCCAATTATATCAATACTTTATTTAATTTACTCCTATTTATTACTCCTGGAATTATCTATTTATCGGGACAGATAATACCCCATTCTAGGAAGGGCTGAGTTGAGTATTATTAATTTAGAAGATATGCTCACCTTCTTATTTCCCGTCCTTAGTTTAGGAAAGTGGAAAGTTTTTTCCTTTTATTTTAGGAATTTTGGGAACAGAACATTTCAACAAAGGAAGTCTTTCACCGGTCAAACAAGACGTAAGACTTAATCTAAAAGAAATTACTAGATTGAATCTATTTGCATTAAAAAAACCGATCAAAAAAGGGCGAGCGAAGTAAGTGATCGAAAAACTTTGTTCTTTGTTCGTCCTATCTATAAGAGGAGAGCATATGAAAAATGTAACCCATTCTTTCGTTTTTTTAGCTCACTGGCCATCCGCTGGCAGTTTCGGGCTTAATACCGATATTTTAGCAACAAATCTAATAAATCTAACTGTAGTGGTTGGTGTTTTGATTTTTTTTGGAAAGGGAGTGTGTGCGAGTTGTCTATTTCAAGAATAGATTGGATCTATCCGGCTGCACTTTATAATATTTTTTAGTATTTTTCGGATAAATAAGAAAAGGGTGCACGATCTCGACGAATTACTTCTGAATAAATTCAGAAATCATATGGAAGAACCATAGCATTTCGCGACTCATTGGTAAATCAACTTTGATTCTCTATAAACCAAGAATGTGAGACCATTAACACGGTTAAAGCTAAACTGCTTGAAGTCCAGGCAAAAAGAGGTACTCTTTCTACAACTATATTAGTATTAGTACCAATTTAAACGGGAAATAGCTAATGTAAAATTTATCTGATATAGAACACTCATATCGATAAAATGGTTTGAACTATTTACTAGAAAAAAAAGGGGGCACCCTGCCCTTTTTTAACCAATGCCGAATCGACGACCTATGTATAAAAAAGAGAAATTTTTTGGATTTGAAGAAAAAAAAAATAAAAAAGAATTCTATTAATTTTCATTTTCCATTTATTTAGTTAGTTTTTCTTAATGAAATTGAAATTATTAACTAGAGGGCAAATAAAAATAAAGAAACAACTTTGCTGACCATGATATATTTTTATCTAGGCGGAAGAGTCCTCTTAATATTTATCTAGTCTTATATAGGTTTCGGTATATTGAAATATAAACATAAAAAAGAAGATAGAGGATAGGCTCATTACTTAAAAAAAAGATATGGAAATAGCTATAGAAAAAAAAAAAGGAGCGTGAGAGCCAAATGAATCGAAAGATTCATGTTTGGTTCGGGAAGAGATCATAAAAGTTGTAAACTTACAAAATAATCTACTTTCATTAAAAGATTTATTAGATAATCGAAAACAGAGGATCTTGAGTACTATTCGAAATTCAGAAGAATTGCGTAGAGGGACCATTGAGCAACTCGAAAAAGCTCGGATTCGATTACAGAAAGTCGAACTAGAAGCGGATGAGTATCGAATGAATGGATACTCTGAGATAGAACGAGAAAAAGCAAATTTGATTAATGCTACTTCTATTAGTTTGGAACAATTGGAAAAGTCTAAAAACGAAACCCTTTATTTTGAAAAACAAAGGGCAATGAATCAGGTCCGACAGCGGGTTTTCCAACAGGCCGTACAAGGAGCTCTAGGAACTCTGAATAGTTGTTTGAATACCGAGTTACATTTCCGTACGATTCGTGCTAATATTGGCATTCTCGGGTCCCTGGAATGGAAGAAATAATTAAATTAATTAGGCCTTGAACTTCTACTTTCGTTTAGAATTTAGGCATTATTTTTCCCCTTGCTTCCGAAAAAAGAGTCAAGAAACACTAATGGCAACCCTTCGAGTCGACGAAATTCATAAAATTCTCCGCGAACGTATTGAACAATATAATAGGAAAGTAGGGATTGAGAATATAGGTCGCGTAGTTCAAGTGGGGGATGGGATTGCTCGTATTATAGGTCTTGGTGAAATAATGTCAGGTGAATTAGTCGAATTTGCAGAAGGTACTAGGGGTATTGCTCTGAATTTGGAATCCAAAAATGTTGGGATTGTATTAATGGGCGATGGGTTGATGATACAAGAGGGAAGTTTTGTAAAAGCAACAGGAAGAATTGCTCAGATACCCGTGAGTGAGGCTTACTTGGGTCGTGTTGTAAATGCTCTGGCTAAACCTATTGATGGGAAAGGCGAAATTATAGCTTCCGAATCTCGCTTAATTGAATCTCCTGCTCCAAGTATAATTTCCAGGCGTTCCGTATACGAACCTCTTCAAACAGGGCTTATTGCTATCGATTCGATGATCCCTATAGGGCGCGGTCAGCGAGAGTTAATTATTGGGGACAGACAGACTGGCAAAACAGCAGTAGCCACAGATACAATTCTCAATCAAAAAGGGCAAGGTGTAATATGTGTTTATGTAGCTATCGGTCAAAGAGCATCCTCCGTAGCTCAAGTAGTAACTACTTTCCATGAGGAGGGGGCCATGGAATACACTATTGTAGTAGCTGAAATGGCGGATTCACCTGCTACATTACAATACCTCGCTCCTTATACGGGAGCAGCCCTGGCTGAGTATTTTATGTACCGCGAACGGCATACTTTAATAATTTATGATGATCTCTCCAAACAGGCACAAGCTTATCGCCAAATGTCCCTTCTATTAAGAAGACCTCCCGGACGTGAGGCTTATCCAGGGGATGTTTTTTATTTGCATTCACGCCTTTTAGAAAGAGCCGCTAAATTAAATTCTCTTTTAGGCGAAGGAAGTATGACCGCTTTACCAATAGTTGAGACTCAATCTGGAGACGTTTCCGCCTATATTCCTACTAATGTAATCTCCATTACAGATGGACAAATATTCTTATCTGCGGATCTATTCAATGCCGGAATTCGACCCGCTATTAATGTGGGTATTTCTGTTTCCAGAGTAGGATCCGCGGCTCAAATTAAAGCCATGAAACAAGTAGCTGGCAAATCAAAATTGGAACTAGCGCAATTCGCAGAGTTACAAGCCTTTGCACAATTCGCCTCTGCTCTCGATAAAACAAGTCAGAATCAATTGGCAAGGGGTCGACGATTAAGGGAATTGCTTAAACAATCCCAGGCAAATCCTCTCCCAGTGGAAGAGCAGATAGCTACTATTTATACCGGAACAAGAGGATATCTTGATTCGTTAGAAATTGAACAGGTAAATAAATTTCTGGATGAGTTACGTAAACATCTAAAAGATACTAAACCTCAATTCCAAGAAATTATATCTTCTAGCAAGACATTCACCGAGCAAGCGGAAATCCTTTTGAAGGAAGCTATTCAGGAACAGCTGGAACGGTTTTCTCTTCAGTAACAAATAAATTTTGCATGTCTACTCTTGTTAGTAGAATAGGAATCGTTGAGAAAGCTTTTTCATTTGAATCATGCAAAAAAGTTTTCTTTGTTTTTAGTTTAGTATAGTTATTTAAAGAATAGATAGAAATAAGATTGCGTCCAATAGGATTTGAACCTATACCAAAGGTTTAGAAGACCTCTGTCCTATCCATTAGACAATGGACGCTTTTCTTTCATATTTTATTCTTTCTTTTATTTTTTTGCTTCTTCCGAGAAAAAACTGTTAGACCAATAACTCTTTTAGGAAATCAAAAAATCCAGATACAAATGCATGATGTATATATTATATCATGCATATATCATAAAGAAGGAGTATGGAGGCGGTAGTGGGAATCGAACCCGCAACCCCAAGGTTATGAGCCTTATGAGCTACCAAACTGCTCTATACTCTTAAACTAAAGAGGGGTAACTAGTGGATAAAAGAGGGTTGGATACGCCCCTCTACCAATATCTATACAAATAGAATAGTCCATTTATACAGAATGGTAAAGAGGGCTCCTCTATGATTATCAATTCCAGAAATCCATACAAATACGAAAGGGTATTTTATCCTTACCAACTGGATCTTGTTGCACCCGGTAACAAACATTCATAAACCATTTCTCGAAGTACGTGTCCGGATAGCCCAAAATGTCGATAGTTAGCTCTAGGTCTTCCGGTCAAAAAACAACGTCGATGAAGGCGTGTAGGTGCACTATTACGCGGTAGGGATTGCAATTTTTCTCGCATTTTCGTTTTTTCACTCAAACTCAAGGGAGAAACTTTGCTTCTTATCTTTTTTTTTAAAGATTGACGAATCAAATGATATTTCTGTTCTAATTTCTGCCGCTTCTTCTCCCTCTGAATCAAACTTTTTTTTGCCATAATGTGTCGTTGCTATTATTACCAAGTATACGGTTCTAATCCTAGATGGAAAAATAAATAGAAAAAGAAATCTAAAAAGGCAGATCCTCCCTCTCTATCAAGAGTAATGAACTAGGTGCTGATACAGTACAAAAAAACAAACTAAATTAACCAAACTTGCCTGATGTTGAGGCAATCAAGAAAGCTGCATAAGTGAATATATAACCCACGGAAAAGTGAGCTAATCCAACCAATCTTGCTTGCACAATGGAAAGAGCCACGGGCTTATCTCTCCAGCGAATTAAATTAGCTAAAGGTGTGCGTTCATGAGCCCATGCTAAAGTCTCAATTAATTCCTGCCAATACCCCCGCCAGGAAATTAAGAACATAAATCCAGTAGCCCAAACAAGATGTCCAAATAAGAACATCCACGCCCATACCGATAAACTATTCATCCCAAAAGGATTATATCCATTGATAAGTTGTGAAGAGTTTAACCATAGGTAATCTCTTAACCATCCCATCAAATAAGTGGAGGATTCATTAAATTGTGAAACGTTGCCCTGCCATAATGTGATATGTTTCCAATGCCAATAAAAAGTAACCCACCCAATGGTATTTAACATCCAGAAAACTGCCAAATAAAATGCGTCCCAAGCAGAAATATCACAAGTACCGCCGCGCCCTGGGCCGTCACAAGGAAAACTATATCCAAAATCCTTTTTATCTGGCATTAATTTGGAACCGCGTGCATCTAAAGCGCCCTTTACTAAAATCAATGTAGTTGTATGCAAACCTAGAGCAATAGCATGATGAACCAAGAAATCCCCAGGTCCTATTGTTAAGAAAAGCGAATTACTATTCTCATTAACAGCATTCAACCATCCGGGCAACCATAGGCTTCGACCCGCATTGAAAGCGGGGCCATTCGTTGAAGATAAGAGTATATCGAACCCATATGTCGTCTTGCCATGAGCAGATTGTATCCATTGGGCAAATATAGGTTCGATCAAGATTTGCTTTTCTGGAGTACCAAAAGCAAGCATGACGTCGTTATGAACATAAAGGCCCAAGGTATGGAATCCTAGAAAGAGGCTAGCCCAACTTAAATGAGATATGATAGCTTCTTTATGGTCTAACATTCTTGCCAATACATTATCCTCATTCTGTTCCGGATTGTAATCCCTAATGAAAAAAATAGCTCCATGAGCAAAAGCCCCTGTCATGATGAACCCTGCAATATATTGGTGATGAGTATATAAAGCAGCTTGAGTAGTAAAGTCTTGTGCTATGAATGCATAAGGAGGTAAAGAGTACATATGTTGAGCTACTAAGGAAGTAATAACCCCTAAAGAAGCTAGAGCAAGACCTAACTGAAAATGAATCGAATTGTTGATTGTGTCATAAAGGCCCTTATGCCCACGCCCTAATCGACCCCCCGGAGGAGTATGCGCTTCTAAAAGATCTTTAATACTGTGCCCAATTCCGAAGTTAGTTCGATACATGTGACCGGCAATGAGAAAAATAAATGCAATAGCTAAATGATGGTGAGCCATATCGGTCAGCCACAAACTTTGTGTTTGTGGATGGAATCCCCCAAGAAGAGTTAGAATGGCAGTTCCCGCTCCTTGAGCGGTACCAAATAAATGATTACTCGAATCAGGGTTTTGGGCATAAAGATTCCATTGACCCGTCAAAAGGGGTCCCAACCCCTGGGGATAGGGTAATACATCTAAGAAATTATTCCATCGAACGTACTCCCCCCTGGATGCGGGAATAGCAACATGAACTAAATGTCCTGTCCAAGCCAAAGAACTTACCCCGAAAAGTCCTGACAAATGATGATTGAGACGAGATTCCGCGTTTTTGAACCACGAAAGGCTTGGTTTCCATTTGGGTTGTAGATGTAACCAACCCGCTATTAAGGACAGCGTAGAAAGAAATAATAGAAAAAGAGCTCCAGTATAAAGATCCTCATTGGTGCGTAATCCTATTGTATACCACCACTGATAAACTCCAGAATAAGCAATATTCACTGGACCAGCAGCACCTCCTCGAGTAAAGGCTTCCACAGCGGGTTGACCAAAATGAGGATCCCAAATCGCATGAGCAATAGGTCTTACGTGTAAAGGATCCTGTATCCATGATTCAAAATTTCCTTGCCAAGCTACATGAAACAGATTTCCGGACGTCCATAGAAAGATTATTGCTAATTGCCCAAAGTGAGAAGCAAAAATGTTCTGATAAAGACGTTCTTCAGTAATATCATCATGACTTTCGAAATCATGTGCGGTAGCAATACCAAACCAAATACGACGAGTAGTGGGGTCCTGAGCTAAGCCTTGGCTAAACCTGGGAAATCTTAATTCCATAATGCCTTTCAAATCCTCCTAGCCACTATCCTACTGCAATAATTCTCGCTAAGAAGAATGCCCATGTCGTGGCAATTCCACCCAGAAGGTAATGGGTTACTCCTACAGCGCGTCCTTGTATAATGCTCAAGGCTCTAGGCTGAGTAGCAGGAGCAACTTTTAATTTGTTATGAGCCCAAACGATAGATTCAATGAGTTCTTGCCAATAACCACGGCCGCTGAATAAAAACATTAAACTGAAGGCCCAGACAAAATGAGCACCTAAGAAAAAAAGACCATATGCAGATAATGAAGAACCATAAGACTGAATGACTTGCGATGCCTGTGCCCACAAGAAATCTCGAAGCCACCCATTAATCGTAATGGAACTCTGTGCAAAGTTTCCCCCTGTAATATGAGTTACCACCCCTTGATCACTTATAGTACCCCAAACATCCGACTGCATTTTCCAACTGAAATGGAAAATGACTACCGAAATTGCATTGTACATCCAGAATAAACCTAAGAAAACATGATCCCAGGCGGATACTTGACATGTTCCCCCTCGGCCAGGCCCATCGCAAGGAAAGCGAAAACCTAGATTTGCTTTATCGGGTATCAAACGGGAACTCCGAGCAAATAAAACACCTTTCAAAAGTATTAATACAGTCACATGTATGGTAAATGCATGAATGTGATGGACTAAAAAATCTGCGGTTCCTAATGGAATAGGTAACAAAGCCACTTTGCCACCTACTGCTACTAACTCGCCGCCTCCCCACGTTAAGCTAGTACTTGTTGTTGCACCAGGAGCTGTTACGCCAGGCGCAGTAGCATGGATATTTTGTACCCATTGAGCAAAGATAGGTTGTAATTGTATGGCAGTATCCGAAAACATATCTTGTGGACGGCCTAAAGCACTCATGGTATCATTATGAATGTACAAGCCAAAACTGTGAAAACCTAGAAATATACATACCCAGTTAAGGTGGGATATGATTGCATCGCGGTGTCTAAGGACGCGATCTAATAGATCGTTGTATCGAGTAGTTGGATCATAGTCTCTTACCATAAAAATTGCTGCATGTGCAGCAGCACCGACTATTAGAAATCCGCCAATCCACATGTGGTGTGTGAACAAGGAAAGTTGTGTACCATAGTCAGTAGCTAGGTATGGATAGGGAGGCATAGAATACATATGATGAGCTACAACAATGGTTGTAGAGCCTAGCATAGCTAGGTTAAGAGATAATTGAGCATGCCATGACGTTGTTAAGATTTCATAAAGACCCTTATGGCCTTGTCCTGTAAATGGGCCCTTGTGAGCCTCCAAAATATCTTTAAGTCCATGGCCAATACCCCAATTGGTCCTATACATATGACCTGCGATTAGGAAAAGAATAGCAATAGCTAAATGATGGTGCGCAATATCGGTCAGCCAGAGACCACCGGTTACTGGATCTAGTCCTCCGCGAAAAGTCAGAAATTCTGCGTATTTGGACCAATTTAAAGTGAAAAAAGGGGTTGCTCCTTCGGCAAAACTAGGATAAAGTTGAGCCAAAAGGTCCCGATTCAAGATAAATTCATGAGGAAGTGGTATCTCTTTAGGATCCACCCCAGCGTCAAGAAATTGGTTAATTGGTAAAGATACATGAATTTGGTGCCCCGCCCAAGAAAGAGACCCAAGTCCTAATAATCCCGCTAAGTGGTGATTCAACATGGATTCTACATCTTGGAACCAGGCCAATTTGGGAGCGGCTTTGTGATAATGGAACCAACCAGCAAAAAGCATTAACGCTGCAAAAATCAATGCACCAATTGCAGTACAATAGAGTTGTAATTCACTAGTTATTCCAGATGCTCGCCAAAGCTGAAAAAAACCAGAGGTTATTTGGATTCCTCGGAAACCCCCGCCTACATCACCATTCAATATTTCTTGCCCTACTATAGGCCAAACTACCTGAGCACTGGGTCCAATGTGAGTAGGATCACTTAGCCATGCTTCATAATTGGAAAAACGGGCGCCATGAAAGTACATGCCACTCAACCAAAGAAAGATAATGGAAAGTTGCCCGAAATGAGCACTAAAGACTTTTCGAGAAATCTCCTCCAAATCACCAGTATGACTATCGAAATCGTGAGCATCAGCATGTAGGTTCCAGATCCAAGTGGTAGTATCAGGGCCCTTAGCTAGTGTTCTTGAGAAATGGCCGGGTCTGGCCCATTCCTCAAAAGATGTTTTTACAGGATCCCTATCCACAACAATTTTTACTTCTGGTTCCGGCGAACGAATAATCATTAAGTCCTCCTCTTTCCGGACAAGACATACAAAGAGACCCGCCAACTGTCTTTTTAGTGAATCTTTGAAAGATATATATTTTGAAAGATAGATTTTGAAAGATAGATTTTGAAAGATAGATATTGTGATTAGTTCTTTTCTTTACTATCTACCATCCTTCTATTTTTTTTTTAGTTATTCACTGGAGCAATTATATATTGAAGTCAATCCGAGGCAAGTGTTCGGGTCTATTATGACATAAAGATTAGGTGCCTAACGGACATTGTTTATCTTGAAAAACAAATATTTCTCGACGTAAGAAAAAAATCTTTTTTATTTTTAATTTAAGAAACTAGTGTATTTTTTTTGAGGGCATAAGCTCCTATCTATATCTACTTTCCTTGAGCATAATATAGGGTTTTTTATTTGATTCTAAATTCCAAGATAACTCATTAGAATTATTAATAAGATGGTCCTAATATATTAGCAATATTTAGATTGCCCCCTCTTTTTATTCACTTTATTACTTCTATTCTAGACCCTATCCCTATGGTTTATTCTTATGAAATATCATATAAAATAGAAGGTATAAGAAATGGATATAATGAAATTCTTGATTCGATCTTACGACCTAATTTATTTGATTAATGGATCAACAACCAAACCACCCATTTTATGAAAAAGAAGGAGCATGGTCTTATTCAAATTCAAAGCGCTTCGTAATCTTCAACCAGTTCTGTGCTTCAATATAATTTCCCGGAGTAAGCGCTATAGCTTGTTTCCAATATTCAGCAGCTTGATCAAACCAAGCTTCCGCAATTTCCGAATCACCCTGTAGAATGGCCTGTTCTCCTCGGTCGGAATAGGAAGTTCCTTCCCTTAGAACCGTACTTGAGAGTTTCCTACCTCATACGGCTCAGAAATTGCTATCTGAATTTCCCCTATCTTAACTGAATTCGATTTATCAAAAATCGATCCAATTTGTTCTTGGGTTAAGCAGAAGAAATTAATTACCTAAGTTTCAAACCCTAATTTTTATCAATAATCAGTTTGATCTTTTTTCCCACCTTCAGAAGAATGAAGCATAGATAGATATAGAGCCTTCGTTCAAATTTTCTGAGAGGTAACTATCCCGGTTTCATATATGAAATCTCTATAGAATCCTTGAAAAAGACTTTTTTCCATAAGAAAGAAAAAAGAACTTACTATCTTTGGGATCTGATACTACACCGCTGCTTAATCCCTTAGTGGATCGGCTCTATTACATAAGCGGATTCCTAAATTTTGCCCCATATCATGGGATAAGTAAGCAGTTTTTTTTAGTTGTATCGACCCAGTCGCTCACTAATTGATCTTTACGGTGCTTTCTCTATCAATTTGAGAAACTTTATCCATAGAGTAGTAGTATAGGCCATACTTTCTTCGTTTTTTGATTCTCGTGAAGTGTCCTTCCTTCCTACAGCTGATAGGGAAAAATCGTTGTTTTTACGATCCCTATGTAGAAAGCCCTTTTTTTCTAGTATTTACTAGAAAATTTGATCCTCTCTTTTTTTTTTTTCTTTCTATAGTGGAGATAGTCGCACGTAATGACAGATCACGGCCATATTATTAAAAGCTTGCGGTAAGAAGGGGTTTCGTTCTAGTGCCCGGAAATAATATTCCAAAGCCTTTGTATGCTCTCCATTGCTTGTGTGTATAAGGCCTATGTTATAGAGTATATAACTTCGATCATAGGGATCGATTTCTAGTCGCGTAGCTTCATAATAATTTTGCAAAGCTTCCGCATAATTTCCTTCGGATTGAGCCAACATCCGTTACGGTCGTTCATTCTATTCAAAAAATCTCCGTTCCAAAACCGTACATGAGGTTTTCATCTCATACGGCTCCTCCCTTCTGTACATAATAGTACTAAGCGAAATAATCTATAGAATCAAAATAGAATTAGTCCCGTCTCATTATGAACCGAAAGGGGCTGGTATTTTTCCAAGAAATCTCTAGCCAACCTTCCCACAAGAGGTTTTTCTTAACACCAATGAATTCTATTAATGCTAGAGGAAAACGATAGCTCCAATAATTTCTTTGTTCTCAACGCCTCCTATTTAGAGGAATTAGCTACTTCAACGATCTTTGATGGTTATAGGGGTATCCAAAGTACAAACCTGATGGTTGTTTGTTATCCCAACCATTCTTCCCAGCCCTGATACCGATCAGGAAAGGGGTAATTTCTAACAAAGTTTTTCTCTTGTTGATTCCTATTTCTAGGTGTAGTGCTTTTCTCCCCTATGCTGCCTACGGATACTAATAGAGTAGGATTGGCCTGTAATCCATACCATACCATATCCTGTAGGTGTAACCTTTCGCTCAATACTCAAATCTACAATTGAAGTATCTGAAGCCGCATCAATCGAGGATACACGACGGAAGGAATTGTTAGTTCGCCTCACCTTCCCGAAGCGTGGGTTTGTTTGCTTTACAAATTTGGTTCTCTCTATGCCAACCCCCCTCTCTTTTTCGTAAGACTGAGGTATAGGTAGGGCTAAAAAAAAGCAAAAAAAAGAGTCAAATCGCACCATCTCTATAATAAGTAAATGCCTTTTTTTCTCCTGAGGTTGTCGGAATTATTCGCAATAAAATATTGGCTACAATTGAGGAGGTCTTATCAATGAAATTTCCATTTCCACGGGATCTAGGCATAATTCCCAACCCATTCTATATAGAATTGTTTTCATTCCTTCACAAAATAACATAAAAACAAACACATTCGATTCTTATAATTATAAATAGATTGATCCATATGCTCTACTCTAAATCCATATGCTTTAAATGGATAAGAGAGATATGGATTTTCCGCTCAGCTCAAATTGTATCCTTTTCCTTCTGCTTGGACACGAAGAGATATGAAATATTTGACTAAGACTGGATTTCATTCCACTTTCCTATTTCTGAACAACAACTTATGTTATCAACTATTTCGTGTTTTCAAAGTTATTAATTGTCTCATACCCTATTTTTGATTTCGATAGTATGGTGTAGCGTATCTTATGCAAACGGAATTCTAAGGTTTCTTTATTTTATTATGCAATAAGAAGAATTCTTCCATTTTCTTTTTCTTTAGTTGCGGGAAAACCCAAATTAAAACTTTTATTTTATAGCGAGCGCAATTTCTAGTAAAAAATCCTGTATCCTTCCACTTAGATCAAAAGGAATTTTTCCAATAGAACTATGGAACCCCCGAGTGGTTGCGGTTGTACCTGTACTGCAGGAATAAGAAAACTCGCTATTCACTCAGTTTATTTTCCATAATAAGTTATGTAGGAGAGATGGCCGAGCGGTTCAAGGCGTAGCATTGGAACTGCTATGTAGACTTTTGTTTACCGAGGGTTCGAATCCCTCTCTTTCCGTTTTTCTTAATTCATCAACGTTAAGGATCACAATGTATCAAATCAAATAACAATTTTTTCCAGCAATAATATAATATCTTATATTATCTTATTTTGATTTAATAGAAATTAGAAATTCTCTATAGCAAATTACTGTGGTATGTAAAATACACATAGAGGAAAAAAGAAAAAAGGATCCTAATCCTAGGGTTAATCAATTTTAGCTAGTTGATGGGAAAATACAAATTAATGGTAATGGTCTTAGGGCGATTTAGTTCGGGGAAAGGGGAAGGGGAAGAAAATTCTATGAACCTTTCCTTTTTTCGTTAAGTTCAAGTCTGACGAGAGTAATATTCTACAACTAACAACTCATTTATTTTGAGACCGACCCACTTCCTATCTAGGATTTTATTTACTAGTCCTTTATATTCCAACGTGTCAATCGCCAAATGCTTTGGCAATTTCCCCGGGTCCGATGAAGCAATATAATTTTGAACCAGACCTTTTGATCTTTGGTTATCTTTCGTAGTAATAATATCTCGGGGTTTGCAACGAAAACTTGGTATATTGACTATACGACCATTAACTAAAATATGTCTATGGTTGACTAATTGGCGGGCCCCAGGAATGGTTGAAGCCATACCCAATCGAAAAAGGATATTATCCAAACGCATTTCAAGTAATTGTAGTAAAACCTGGCCTGTTGACCTTTTTGCTTTTCCAGCGATATGTACATATCTAAGTAATTGTCGTTCTGTCAGACCATAATGAAAACGCAATTTCTGTTTTTCTTGAAGACGAATACGATATTGCTCCTTTTTCCCAGAATTGAATTTTTTTTTAAGATTACTTCCGGATTTAGGTGTTTTTCTAGTGAGTCCTGGTAAAGCTCCCAGACGGCGTATTTTTTTTAAACGAGGTCCTCGATAACGGGACATGAAGACTCCTTTTTTTATTTTATTGAAATTTCATTTTACACAATTAATTTCATTGTATTTACATTACAGAATACATCGAAATTAAAACTGAATTAAACTACAGGATAAACAGAGTAAAATCAACTAAAGTACCCCAAAAAATGGAATTTCATCAAAATCTTTTTTTTTTGTATATATATTATTTATTTTATTGTTTTGTATCTAGCAAAATTGTAAGGTAAAAAACATAAAAGATCCTGGATTCTCCATTTAATTCGGAAAAAAAGAGATTCTTGTTCGTAGAACATCGATAGAGAAAAAAAAGCCGACTATCGGATTTGAACCGATGACCCTCGCATTACAAATGCGATGCTCTAACCTCTGAGCTAAGTGGGCTTACATAACGGAAATAGTGTAACAAATAGAAATAGGTATAGTATAGGAAATCCGTAAAATCTCAGATATTAGTTATTAATCTTAGCTATTAACTAGTTCTAAATTTGAAGTTATACTTATAAAAATAAAAAAATACTAAAACTTCTTAAAGATAAAGTTAGCTTGATATGCTTAACTATAGGATATTAAAAAATAAAATTATAGAATTTATTGGTATTTTCATTCGATCATTATAGACTTTATTATTTGTTAATAATTTGAGGATTAATATTTCACTAAGGGGAACATAGAGTCAGAGTAAATAAAATTGCTAATTCTGATTAGAAAAAAAGAATAAATATCAAGCGTTATAGTATAATTTTGAATACTATAAAAAAGTAAGACGGGAGGTGGGGGAGATAAAAACTTTTGGATATATTGATTCGGATTGAATTGCAAATACATCAAGGATAGAATCAATTCAATTCTGAATTGCAATAAGCAAGCGAGGTCTCTCAAATAGAGTCGAACTGAACTGCTAGACTACGTTGAGTGATGAACTCAATGATTCAAAAAAAAAACTAAGAGATGGATGAAATTACACAAGGAATCCTGGTCTCAAAGAAGAGGGAAATGGGGATATGGCGAAATCGGTAGACGCTACGGACTTGATTGTATTGAGCCTTGGTATGGAAACCTGCTAAGTGGTAACTTCCAAATTCAGAGAAACCCTGGAATTAAAAAAGGGCAATCCTGAGCCAAATCCGTGTTTTGAGAAAACAAGGGGTTCTCGAACTAGAATACAAAGGAAAAGGATAGGTGCAGAGACTCAATGGAAGCTGTTCTAACGAATCGAGTTAATTACGTTGTGTTGTTAGTGGAATTCCTTCTAGTTCTAAATTAGAGAAAGAGGGGTTTTATACCTTATACATTTAATAAACACGTATAGATACTGACATAGCAAACGATTAATCACAGAACTCATATTATATTCTAATTATAATATAGGTTCTTTATCTTTTTTAAAAATGAAATTAGAAATGATAATGATTATGAAATAAAAAACTCATATCATAATTTTTTTTTTTCATTATTGTGAATCCACTCCAATCGAATATTGAATAATCAAATTCTTCAATTAAAATTCAAAGTTTTCGAGATCTTTAAAAAAGTGGATTAATCGGACGAGGACAAAGAGAGAGTCCCATTCTACATGTCAATACTGACAACAATGAAATTTCTAGTAAAAGGAAAATCCGTCGACTTTATAAGTTGTGAGGGTTCAAGTCCCTCTATCCCCAAATCCTCTTTTATTCCCTAACTATACTATATTATTATTATTTATCCTCTTTTTTTTTTTCTTTTTATCAATGCACTTTTTTTTCTTTTTATCAATGCAATGGGTTTAAGATTCATTAGCTTTCTCATTCTACTCTTTCACAAAGGAATGCGAAGAGAACTCAATGGATCTTATCCTATTCATTGAATAGATTTCTTTTTTATTAGAGTATCGGCAAGAAATCTTGGTTATTCACTCTATTTTTAAGTTTTATTTAAGTAAACCATGCACAATGCATAGGACTACCCCCCCCATTTTCAAATTTAAAATTTGAAATACTTTAATTAATTTTTAGTCCTTTTAATTGACATAGATACAAATACTCTACTAGGATGATGCACAAGAAAAGGTCAGGATAGCTCAGTTGGTAGAGCAGAGGACTGAAAATCCTCGTGTCACCAGTTCAAATCTGGTTCCTGGCAGAGAAAAAAAAAAAAAAGATCCACCGAATAGGTATTGATCCAAATACCTCGAGATGGATTGTGATACATATTCATTAATAATATTTATTCATCTAAGTGGATAAATCTATAATATAAATATAGAGGCACTTCTTTTTCTTTTTAAAGAAGTTTTAAAATATATCTTTTCTTTATGATAAAGAAGGGGGTGAGATTCCCCTTTATTTTTTTGCGTTTCTTAATTTTGTATTCCGCTATTCCGACGAATATTTTTTTAGTCTTGCTTATCTTTATCTTATCTTATTTTCCTAGTTGTGCTAAGTAATGTGCGCGGTACAAAGTTCCTGGTAGAGAACTTCTTTGAGTCATCCTATTTTTCTGTTCATATGAAGGAAATTAATATGCGATTTTCAAAATAGGGGAATCCAAATGAAACCCTTTTTTTGCTCAGTCTATCTGGAATGCTTTTGTATAATTAGGAATTAATTATAAATAGGTATTCCGTTTCATCTAGGAAAAGAACCTAAAAATATTCCTTGACTTGAATAAAATCTGGAGTTGTGTTGTATAAGTGAGCATGAATTTCTTATCATTCAATGAGCATCTTGTATTTCATAAAAATTGGGGGTTATATAATCCTTACGTAAGGGCCAGCCTATCCAACTTTCAGGCATTAGGATACGTTTAAGGCGCGGATGATTATCATAAGAGATTCCCACCATATCATAAGATTCGCGTTCTTGAAAATCGGCACTTCTCCAAATCCAGAAGACAGACGGAATTCTAGGATTATCCTTTTGGGCAAAGACTTTTATGCAGACTTCTTCTGGATTATCTATACCATATTGTATTCTCGTAAGATGATACACGCTAGCTAAAGATCCACCGGGTGCTACATCATAAGCACATTGGGAGCGTAAATAATTGTAACCATATACATATAAAATGACAGCAATGGAATCCCAATCCCCTGCTTTTATTTGTAAAGTCTCTATTCCTCGGTGATCAAAGCCCAAAGATCTATGAACCACCTCATGTTTGACTAGCCAATTAGATAACCAACCCTGCTGCATTGTCTTCATCTCTCCCTCTTTGTATAAATATTTCACATTTCGGATGCAAGTTTGAAAGATTGCCCTGCTTTTTATTTTTCTACACAAAAGAGCCCCTCTCCTAATTCACTAATTTGTAGGAAGGTACTGAACTTTTGGATTTGAAAAAAGTTTCAGAAGATATATCTAATGTAGATGGTGATTGATAGAGCAATTCTTGCTCATAAGTTCCTGTATGAGTACTGCGCCTAACATAAAGCTTGTGACTGGTAGTAAAACATCTATTTTTATTTTGAGATAGAGTTTGATCCTCAACTATTTCTCGCGATATCTTCTTACGAAGTTTTGTTAGGGCATCTATAACTGCCTCCGGTTTAGGTGGGCAGCCCGGCAAGTAGACATCCACAGGAATTAACTTATCAACTCCCCGAACAGTACTATAGGAATCCGTACTGAACATTCCCCCTGTAATAGTACAGGCTCCCATAGCAATGACGTATTTTGGTTCAGGCATTTGCTCGTATAATCTCACTAAAGAGGGAGCCATTTTCATTGTTACCGTACCGGCTGTTAAAATTAGGTCTGCTTGCCTAGGACTTGATCTTGGTACCAATCCATAACGATCAAAGTCGAATCGTGAGCCTATTAATGAAGCAAATTCAATGAAACAACAACTGGTACCGTATAGAAGGGGCCATAAACTGGAGAGTCTTGACCAATTCGAAAGATCATTTGGTGTAGTTGAAATAACAGAATTGGAACTTGTTTGGTCAAGTAAGGGAAACTCAATCAAATTCATAACTGTCTCAATAGAATCTTTTCCTTCTTTTTTTTTGTCTAAATATTCAGTTAAGACCATTCCAAGGCTCCTTTTCGCCATGCATAAACTAAACCAACAACTAAGATAAGCACGAAAATCAAAGCTTCGATAAAAACGGATACACCCAATACGTCGAAACTCATTGCCCAAGGGTATAGAAAGACGGTTTCCACATCAAAAACAACAAAAACGAGCGCAAACATATAATAGCGTATTCGGAATTGTACCCAAGCCCCTCCCATGGGTTCTATACCCGATTCATAACTAGAAAGCTTCTCTGGTCCTTCACTAACCGGGGCTAAAAGTCCTGAAATCGAAAATGCCAAAATAGGAATAAGGCTTGCTATTATTAGAAATGTCCAAAAAATATCATATTCGTGAAGCAGAAACATAATGTACTCCATTAATGTGGAATAGGCGGAACTTAAATTAGTCAATTCAATTCAGCATTGTCAATTTATCCAGAACTTCTCTCTTTTCCTCGGTGAAACAAGAATCTTTTTTGTTCAAACAAAAGCGCTTAGTTTAAGTTTAGCCTTTGTTTCCTCTGTGCTGCATCTTCTTTAAAGATTCATCCAATGGAATCCCAACTCCCTTTCTTTTGGATTTCCATTCTATTTAGATATGGTGTATGTAGATCTAATTCTTATATAAAGAAAACTTTCTCGTTTCACTTTGTCTCGCTTTCTCTAGAATCTCTAGAAAAAAGAATAGCTCTATCCTTTATTTAATATTTAATAATAAAATAATAAGAGACTATTAAATAAAAATGAGAATACTACTAAATTAGAACCTAATTAAGATAGTAGGACTAATCTATGCAGTATAATTAATGAGAAGTAATACTATAAAATAAAAATAAAGAACTCTATTTCAGAACTATGAGACAGAATATTCTGTTTTCTTATTTACTCTTTACTTTATTTTTTCTATTTAAAGTTGATCAATTTACATAATGTATCTATAAACAAAGTAATAAATATACTTAAAACAAAGTAGGAATTCGCAAAATGGATAAAATCATTGCAGTTATTATAGGGAAGTCTAGAGATATCCTATTTGAAGGAGGACGGGATTCAAATCAGGGAAAGGATCCTTTCTTCTATTGATTTGATAGAAATTCGTTTTTCTTTTCCTGTCTGTATGATTTTGATTTTCGATGAATGAGCCTTTGGTAATGCTTTTATCTCTATTCTATGTCGCAGGCGCCTATCCAGTCTATAAACAAATACTAATGAGAAAATGAAAACTATACTAAACTAAAGAAAACATAGGATAGAGATCCTAAAATCTAAAAAAGGGCATATTAGGGCTATACGGATTCGAACCGTAGACCTTCTCGGTAAAACAGATCAAACGGATTATTATCGAAATGATTTGAACTGTTTCAAAGACCCAACATGCATTTTTTTGCATTGGGCTCTTTCATAAACTGATTTAAAGATCAGTTAGTCCACCATAGTTTTTCTTTACGGAAAGATAATGAGATGGCTCCCTGTGCTCTGATTGATTTTTTGTATTATGATCTATCTAGGAGCAATACCAAAGTGTTTCAAAGGAGGATTACCTTGACTTAGGTCTGCCTCCGGTCTAAATTAAATCAACCTAAGTGAAATGGAGTCTCTATCGTTCCACTGCAAGAGTTAACTATGAGACTTCATACACCTTAAAGTTCATAGAACGAAAAGAAGTTTTTTGGAGGCCCTTATCCTCATTACGCCTAGCATTTAGTGGGCTGGATATTTACCTTATCAACTAGCAAATCCATAAGGGTTCTATTTGATTAGGCACCTGAATTGGCACCTGAATCGGACTGAACCGACTGTTTGTCAGGCTACTGTTCTCCTATTCTCTCGAATCTATGAAGTAAGACATTGATTTTGCAATAAGATCGATTATGTTCATTGCATAATAAGCTCCTTTGAAAAGCATTGGCGCACGTGTAAACGAGTTGCTCTACCGAACTGAGCTATAGCCCTTATCAGAGATATCTTAACATATAGATAATTTCTTGTCAAGATGAATATTTTCTAATGCCAGAGGATACCCCTTTGATCTGTATCTGTTTAGTATTTAGTTTAGTATTTAGTATATAACAGACCAATAACAGAGCGGTATTGCTTAGAAAAGGGATTCAATATATAATCGATCGAAGTAATGGGTCTTCCTTTGTGGTGATAAATTGCCTACTTAACTCAGTGGTTAGAGTATTGCTTTCATACGGCGGGAGTCATTGGTTCAAATCCAATAGTAGGTAAGTAGGTAGAAAAATTACTAGATAGCATTGGACTTACTTCGCTTCGCTATCTAATAACTTTTTCTACCCCTCTTCCCTTTTTCTTTGTATCAACTATAAACCACTGGATTGTCTTCAATTGGATGGGGGAATCCAATTGACAGCCTCGATTCGTATCCTAGCTCGTCTGAGAGCGAGCTTCGCTTCAACCAAATCTTTCGTACCCTCAGCTTTACTCAAGTTAGCTTCGGCTATTTCAAGTGCCTTTTGAGCTTCTTCCGGATCAATATCACTACCCAGTTCCGCATCATTTCCTAAAATGATGATCTCATTATTAACTATTCTCGCAAAACCGCTCCACAGAATCGCTGTTAACCATTGGTCGTTGAGGAGGCGTATTCTCAAAGGACCCATATCTACTGCTGTGTTAATGGGGGCGTGGTTTGGTAATACGCCAATTTGGCCACTATTAGTGGATAAAATGATTTCTTTCACTTCACAATCCCAAATAATTCGCTTAGGAGTCAGTACATAAAGATTTAATTTCATTTCTTCGATTTGTTCTCCTCTTCTAAGGTTATAGCTTTCGTGCTAGCTTCATCGATGTTA